>NW_027310182.1:15000-168178 GCF_047496795.1 Chiloscyllium punctatum | reverse complement strand
CGTGCGAGAGAGGGAGAGAGACAGCGCGTGCGAGAGAGGGAGAGACATCGCGTGCGAGAGAGGGAGAGACATCGCGTGCGAGATAGGGAGAGAGGGAGACAGCGCGTGGGAGAGAGAGAGAGGGAGAGAGACAGCGCATGCGAGAGAGGGAGAGAGGGAGAGAGGGAGACAGCGCGTGCGAGAGAGGGAGAGAGACAGTGAGGGAGAGGGAGAGAGACAGCGCGTGCGAGAGGGGGGAGAGAGACAGCGCGTGCGAGAGAGGGAGAGAGGGAGAGACATCGCGTGCGAGAGAGGGAGAGAGACAGCGCGTGCGAGAGAGGGAGAGAGGGAGAGAGACAGCGCGTGCGAGTGAGGGAGAGGGAGAGAGAGCGCGTGCGAGAGAGGGAGAGAGACAGCGCGTGCGAGAGAGGGAGAGAGGGAGACAGCGCATGCGAGAGAGGGAGAGGGAGAGAGACAGCGCGTGCGAGAGAGGGAGAGAGGGAGACAGCGCATGTGAGAGAGGGAGAGGGAGAGAGACAGCGAGTGCGAGAGAGGGAGACAGCTCGTGCGAGAGAGGGAGAGAGGGAGACAGCTCGTGCGAGAGAGGGTGAGAGGGAGAGAGACGGCGCGTGCGAGAGAGGGAGAGAGGGAGAGACAGCGCGTGCGAGAGAGGGAGAGACAGCGTGTGCGAGAGAGGGAGAGAGACAGCGCGTGCGAGTGAGGGAGAGAGGGGGAGAGACAGCGCGTGCGAGTGAGGGGAGAGGGAGAGAGACAGCGCGTGCGAGAGGGGGAGAGAGGGAGAGAGACAGCGCGTGCGAGAGGGGGAGAGAGGGAGAGAGACAGCGCGTGCGAGAGGGGGAGAGAGGGAGAGAGACAGCGCGTGCGAGAGGGGGAGAGAGGGAGAGAGACAGCGCGTGCGAGAGGGGGAGAGAGGGAGAGAGACAGCGCGTGCGAGAGAGGGAGAGACAGCGCGTGCGAGAGAGGGAGAGACAGCGCGTGCGAGTGAGGGAGAGAGACAGCGCGTGCGAGAGAGGGAGAGAGACAGCGCGTGCGAGAGAGGGAGAGGGAGACAGCGCGTACGAGAGAGGGAGAGAGACAGCGTGTGCGAGAGAGGGAGAGAGGGAGAGAGACAGCGCGTGCGAGAGAGGGAGAGAGAGAGAGACAGCGCGTGCGAGAGAGGGAGAGAGAGAGAGACAGCGCGTGCGAGAGAGGGAGAGAGAGAGAGACAGCGCGTGTGAGAGTGGGAGAGAGGGAGACAGCTCGTGCGAGAGAGGGAGAGAGACAGCGCGTGCGAGAGAGGGAGAGACATCGCGTGCGAGAGAGGGAGAGACATCGCGTGCGAGATAGGGAGAGAGGGAGACAGCGCGTGGGAGAGAGAGAGAGGGAGAGAGACAGCACGTGGGGAGAGAGAGAGAGGGAGAGAGACAGCGCGTGCGAGAGAGGGAGAGAGGGAGAGAGGGAGACAGCGCGTGCGAGAGAGGGAGAGGGAGAGAGCGCGTGCGAGAGAGGGTGAGGGAGAGAGCGCGTGCGAGAGAGGGAGAGGGAGAGAGACAGCGCGTGCGAGAGAGGGAGAGGGAGAGAGACAGCGCGTGCGAGAGAGGGAGAGAGACAGCGCGTGCGGGAGAGGGAGAGAGACAGCGCGTGCGAGAGAGGAGAGGGAGAGAGACAGCGCGTGCGAGAGCGGGAGGGAGACAGCGCGTGCGAGAGAGGGAGAGAGGGAGAGAGACAGCGCGTGCGAGAGAGGGAGGGAGACAGCACGTGCGAGAGAGGGAGAGAGGGAGAGAGACAGCGCGTGCGAGAGAGGGAGAGGGAGAGAGACAGCGCGTGCGAGAGAGGGAGAGGGAGAGAGACAGCGCGTGCGAGAGAGGGAGAGAGACAGCGCGTGCGAGAGAGGGAGAGGGAGAGAGACAGCGCGTGCGAGAGAGGGAGAGAGACAGCGCGTGCGAGAGAGGGAGAGAGACAGCGCGTGCGAGAGAGGGAGAGAGACAGCGCGTGCGAGAGAGGGAGAGAGGACAGCGCGTGCGAGAGAGGGAGAGGGAGAGAGACAGCGCGTGCGAGAGAGGGAGAGAGACAGCGCGTGCGAGAGAGGGAGAGGGAGAGAGACAGCGTGTGCGAGAGAGGGAGACAGCGTGTGCGAGAGAGGGAGACAGCGCGTACGAGTGAGGGAGAGAGGGAGACAGCGCGTGCGAGTGAGGGAGAGAGACAGCGCGTGCGAGAGAGGGAGAGAGGGAGAGACAGCGCGTGCGAGAGAGGGAGAGAGGGAAAGAGACAGCGCGTGCGAGTGAGGGAGAGGGAGACAGCGCGTACGAGTGAGGGAGAGAGGGAGAGAGACAGCGTGTGCGAGAGAGGGAGAGAGGGAGAGAGACAGCGCGTGCGAGAGAGGGAGAGAGAGAGAGACAGCGCGTGCGAGAGAGGGAGAGAGAGAGAGACAGCGCGTGCGAGAGAGGGAGAGAGAGAGAGACAGCGCGTGCGAGAGAGGGAGAGAGAGAGAGACAGCGCGTGTGAGAGTGGAGAGAGGGAGACAGCTCGTGCGAGAGAGGGAGAGAGACAGCGCGTGCGAGAGAGGGAGAGACATCGCGTGTGAGAGAGGGAGAGACATCGCGTGCGAGATAGGGAGAGAGGGAGACAGCGCGTGGGAGAGAGAGAGAGGGAGAGAGACAGCGCGTGCGAGAGAGGGAGAGAGGGAGACAGCGCGTGCGAGAGAGGGAGAGAGACAGTGAGGGAGAGGGAGAGAGACAGCGCGTGCGAGAGGGGGAGAGAGACAGCGCGTGCGAGAGAGGGAGAGAGGGAGAGACATCGCGTGTGAGAGAGGGAGAGAGACAGCGCGTGCGAGAGAGGGAGAGAGGGGAGAGAGACAGCGCGTGCGAGAGAGGGGCAGAGGGAGAGAGAGCGCGTGCGAGAGAGGGAGAGAGACAGCGCGTGCGAGAGAGGGAGACAGCGCATGCGAGAGAGGGAGAGGGAGAGAGACAGCGCGTGCGAGAGAGGGAGAGAGGGAGACAGCGCGTGCGAGAGAGGGAGAGAGGGAGACAGCGCATGTGAGTGAGGGAGAGGGAGAGAGACAGCGAGTGCGAGAGAGGGAGACAGCTCGTGCGAGAGAGGGAGACAGCTCGTGCGAGAGAGGGAGAGAGGGAGACAGCTCGTGCGAGAGAGGGTGAGAGGGAGAGAGAGACAGCGCGTGCGAGAGAGGGAGAGAGGGAGAGGACAGCGCGTGCGAGAGAGGGGAGAGACAGCGCGTGCGAAGAGAGGGAGAGAGACAGCGCGTGCGAGTGAGGGAGAGAGGGGGAGAGACAGCGCGTGCGAGAGGGGGAGAGAGGGAGAGAGACAGCGCGTGCGAGAGGGAGAGAGACAGCGCGTGCGAGAGGGGGAGAGAGGGAGAGAGACAGCGCTGTGCGAGAGGGGGAGAGAGGGAGAGAGACAGCGCGTGCGAGAGGGGGAGAGAGGAGGAGAGAGACAGCGCGTGCGAGAGGGGGAGAGAGGGAGAGAGACAGCGCGTGCGAGAGGGGGAGAGAGGGAGAGAGACCAGCGCGTGCGAGAGGGGGAGAGAGAGGGGAGAGAGACAGCGCGTTGCGAGAGGGGGAGAGAGGGAGAGAGACAGCGCGTGCGAGAGGGGGAGAGAGGGAGAGAGACAGCGCGTGCGAGAGGGGGAGAGAGGGAGAGAGACAGCGCGTGCGAGAGGGGGAGAGAGGGAGAGAGACAGCGCGTGCGAGAGAGGGAGAGAGACAGCGCGTGCGAGAGAGGGAGAGAGACAGCGCGTGCGAGAGAGGGAGAGAGACAGCGCGTGCGAGAGAGGGAGAGAGACAGCGCGTGCGAGAGGGGGAGAGAGGGAGAGAGACAGCGCGTGCGAGAGGGGGAGAGAGGGAGAGAGACAGCGCGTGCGAGAGGGGGAGAGAGGGAGAGAGACAGCGCGTGCGAGAGGGGGAGAGAGGGAGAGAGACAGCGCGTGCGAGAGGGGGAGAGAGGGAGAGAGACAGCGCGTGCGAGAGGGGGAGAGAGGGAGAGAGACAGCGCGTGCGAGAGGGGGAGAGAGGGAGAGAGACAGCGCGTGCGAGAGGGGGAGAGAGGGAGAGAGACAGCGCGTGCGAGAGGGGGAGAGAGGGAGAGAGACAGCGCGTGCGAGAGGGGGAGAGAGGGAGAGAGACAGCGCGTGCGAGAGGGGGAGAGAGGGAGAGAGACAGCGCGTGCGAGAGGGGGAGAGAGGGAGAGAGACAGCGCGTGCGAGAGGGGAGAGAGGGAGAGAGACAGCGCGTGCGAGAGGGGGAGAGAGGGAGAGAGACAGCGCGTGCGAGAGGGGGAGAGAGGGAGAGAGACAGCGCGTGCGAGAGGGGGAGAGAGGGAGAGAGACAGCGCGTGCGAGAGGGGGAGAGAGGGAGAGAGACAGCGCGTGCGAGAGGGGGAGAGAGGGAGAGAGACAGCGCGTGCGAGAGGGGGAGAGAGGGAGAGAGACAGCGCGTGCGAGAGGGGGAGAGAGGGAGAGAGACAGCGCGTGCGAGAGGGGGAGAGAGGGAGAGAGACAGCGCGTGCGAGAGGGGGAGAGAGGGAGAGAGACAGCGCGTGCGAGAGGGGGAGAGAGGGAGAGAGACAGCGCGTGCGAGAGGGGGAGAGAGGGAGAGAGACAGCGCGTGCGAGAGGGGGAGAGAGGGAGAGAGACAGCGCGTGCGAGAGAGGGAGAGAGGGAGAGAGACAGCGCGTGCGAGAGAGGGAGAGAGGGAGAGAGACAGCGCGTGCGAGAGTGGGAGAGAGGGAGAGAGACAGCGCGTGCGAGAGAGGGAGAGAGGGGAGACAGCGCGTGCGAGAGAGGGAGAGAGACAGCGCGTGCGAGAGAGGGAGAGAGGGAGACAGCGCGTGCGAGAGAGGGAGAGAGACAGCGCGTGCGAGAGAGGGAGAGAGGGAGAGAGACCGCGCGTGCGAGAGAGGGAGAGGGAGAGACACAGCGTGTGCGAGAGAGGGAGACAGCGTGTGCGAGAGAGGGAGACAGCGTGTGCGAGAGAGGGAGAGAGGGAGACAGCGCGTACGAGTGAGGGAGAGAGGGAGACAGCGCGTGCGAGTGAGGGAGAGAGGGAGAGACAGCGCGTGCGAGTGAGGGAGAGAGACAGCGCGTGCGAGAGAGGGAGAGAGGGAGAGAGACAGCGTGTGCGATGTGAGGGAGAGAGGGAGACAGCGCCTGCGAGAGAGGGAGAGAGACAGCGCGCACGAGTGAGGGAGAGGGAGACAGCGCGTACGAGTGAGGGAGAGAGGAGAGAGACAGCGTGTGCGAGAGAGGGAGAGAGGGAGAGAGACAGCGCGTTGCGAGAGAGGGGAGAGAGAGAGAGACAGCGCGTGCGAGAGAGGGAGAGAGAGAGAGACAGCGCGTGCGAGAGAGGGAGAGAGAGAGAGACAGCGCGTGTGAGAGTGGGAGAGAGGGAGACAGCTCGTGCGAGAGAGGGAGAGAGACAGCGCGTGCGAGAGAGGGAGAGACATCGCGTGCGAGAGAGGGAGAGACATCGAGTGCGAGATAGGGAGAGAGGGAGACAGCGCGTGGGAGGAGAGAGAGAGGGAGAGAGACAGCGCGTGCGAGAGAGGGAGAGAGGGAGACAGCGCGTGCGAGAGAGGGAGAGAGACAGTGAGGGAGAGGGAGAGAGACAGCGCGTGCGAGAGGGGAGAGAGACAGCGCGTGCGAGAGAGGGAGAGAGGGAGAGACATCGCGTGCGAGAGAGGGAGAGAGACAGCGCGTGCGAGAGAGGGAGAGAGGGAGAGAGACAGCGCGTGCGAGTGAGGAAGAGGGAGAGAGAGCGCGTGCGAGAGAGGGAGAGAGACAGCGCGTGCGAGAGAGGGAGAGAGGGAGACAGCGCATGCGAGAGAGGGAGAGGGAGAGAGACAGCGCGTGCGAGAGAGGGAGAGAGGGAGACAGCGCGTGCGAGAGAGGGAGAGAGGGAGACAGCGCGTGCGAGAGAGGGAGAGAGGGAGACAGCGCGTGCGAGAGAGGGAGAGAGGGAGACAGCGCGTGCGAGAGAGGGAGAGAGAGGGAGACAGCGCATGTGAGAGAGGGAGAGGGAGAGAGACAGCGAGTGCGAGAGAGGGAGACAGCTCGTGCGAGAGAGGGAGAGAGGGAGACAGCTCGTGCGAGAGAGGGAGAGAGGAGACAGCTCGTGCGAGAGAGGGAGAGAGACAGCGCGTGCGAGAGAGGGAGAGAGGGAGACAGCGCATGTGAGAGAGGGAGAGGGAGAGAGACAGCGCGTGCGAGAGAGGGAGAGAGGGAGAGACAGCGCGTGCGAGAGAGGGAGAGACAGCGCGTGCGAGAGAGGGAGAGAGACAGCGCGTGCGAGTGAGGGGGAGAGACAGCGCGTGCGAGAGGGGGAGAGAGGGAGAGAGACAGCGCGTGCGAGAGGGGGAGAGAGGGAGAGAGACAGCGCGTGCGAGAGAGGGAGAGAGAGAGAGATACAGCGTGTGCGAGAGAGGGAGAGAGAGAGACAGCGCGTGCGAGAGAGGGAGAGAGAGAGACAGCGCGTGCGAGAGAGGGAGAGGGAGAGAGACAGCGCGTGCGAGAGAGGGAGAGGGAGAGAGACAGCGCGTGCGAGAGAGGGAGAGAGACAGCGCGTGCGAGAGAGGGAGAGAGACAGCGCGTGCGACAGAGGGAGAGGGAGAGAGACAGCGCGTGGGAGAGAGGGAGAGAGACAGCGCGTGGGAGAGAGGGAGAGAGACAGCGCGTGGGAGAGAGGGAGAGAGACAGCGCGTGGGAGAGAGGGAGAGAGACAGCGCGTGGGAGAGAGGGAGGGAGACAGCGCGTGGGAGAGAGGGAGAGAGACAGCGCATGGGAGAGAGGGAGAGAGACAGCGCATGGGAGAGAGGGAGAGATACAGCGCGTGGGATAGAGGGAGAGATACAGCGCGTGGGAGAGAGGGAGAGAGACAGCGCGTGGGAGAGAGGGAGAGAGACAGCGCGTGCGAGAGAGGGAGAGAGACAGCGCGTGCAAGTGAGGGAGAGGGAGAGAGACAGCGCGTGCGAGTGAGGGAGAGGGAGAGAGACAGCGCGTGTGAGAGGGGGAGAGAGGGAGAGAGACAGCGCGTGCGAGAGAGGGAGAGAGACAGCGCGTGCGAGAGAGGGAGAGAGACAGCGCGTGCGAGAGAAGGAGAGAGACAGCGCGTGCGAGAGAGGGAGAGAGGGAGAGAGACAGCGCGTGCGAGAGAGGGAGAGAGACAGCGTGTGCGAGAGTGGGAGAGAGGGAGACAGCTCGTGCGAGAGAGGGAGAGAGAGAGCGCGTGCGAGAGAGGGAGACAGCGCATGCGACAGAGGGAGACAGCTCGTGCGAGAGAGGGAGAGAGGGAGACAGCGCGTACGAGTGAGGGAGAGAGGGAGACAGCGCGTGCGAGAGAGGGAGAGAGACAGCGCGTGCGAGAGAGGGAGAGAGACAGCGCGTGCGAGAGGGGGAGAGAGGGAGAGAGACAGCGCGTGCGAGAGAGGGAGAGAGACAGCGCGTGCGAGAGAGGGAGAGAGACAGCGCGTGCGAGAGAGGGAGAGAGACAGCGCGTGCGAGAGAGGGAGAGAGACCGCGCGTGCGAGAGAGGGAGAGGGAGAGAGACAGCGTGTGCGAGAGAGGGAGAGGGAGAGACACAGCGTGTGCGAGAGAGGGAGACAGCGTGTGCGAGAGAGGGAGAGAGGGAGACAGCGCGTACGAGTGAGGGAGAGAGGGAGACAGCGCGTGCGAGTGAGGGAGAGAGACAGCGCGTGCGAGAGAGGGAGAGACAGCGCGTGCGAGTGAGGGAGAGAGACAGCGCGTGCGAGAGAGGGAGAGAGGGAGAGAGACAGCGCGTGCGAGTGAGGGAGAGAGGGAGACAGCGCGTGCGAGAGAGGGAGAGAGACAGCGCGTACGAGTGAGGGAGAGGGAGACAGCGCGTACGAGTGAGGGAGAGAGGGAGAGAGACAGCGTGTGCGAGAGAGGGAGAGAGAGAGAGAGACAGCGCGTGCGAGAGAGGGAGAGAGAGAGAGACAGCGCGTGCGAGAGAGGGAGAGAGAGAGACAGCGCGTGCGAGAGAGGGAGAGAGAGAGAGACAGCGCGTGTGAGAGTGGGAGAGAGGGAGACAGCTCGTGCGAGAGAGGGAGAGAGACAGCGCGTGCGAGAGAGGGAGAGACATCGCGTGCGAGAGAGGGAGAGACATCGCGTGCGAGATAGGGAGAGAGGGAGACAGCGCGTGGGAGAGAGAGAGAGGGAGAGAGACAGCGCGTGCGAGAGAGGGAGAGAGGGAGACAGCGCGTGCGAGAGAGGGAGAGAGACAGTGAGGGAGAGGGAGAGAGACAGCGCGTGCGAGAGGGGGAGAGAGACAGCGCGTGCGAGAGAGGGAGAGAGGGAGAGACATCGCGTGCGAGAGAGGGAGAGAAACAGCGCGTGCGAGAGAGGGAGAGAGGGAGAGAGACAGCGCGTGCGAGTGAGGGAGAGGGAGAGAGAGCGCGTGCGAGAGAGGGAGAGAGACAGCGCGTGCGAGAGATGGAGAGAGGGAGACAGCGCATGCGAGAGAGGGAGAGGGAGAGAGACAGCGCGTGCGAGAGAGGGAGAGAGGGAGACAGCGCGTGCGAGAGAGGGAGAGAGGGAGACAGCGCATGTGAGAGAGGGAGAGGGAGAGAGACAGCGAGTGCGAGAGAGGGAGACAGCTCGTGCGAGAGAGGGAGAGAGGGAGACAGCTCGTGTGAGAGAGGGAGAGAGGGAGACAGCTCGTGCGAGAGAGGGTGAGAGGGAGAGAGACAGCGCGTGCGAGAGAGGGAGAGAGGGAGAGACAGCGCGTGCGAGAGAGGGAGAGACAGCGCGTGCGAGAGAGGGAGAGAGACAGCGCGTGCGAGTGAGGGAGAGAGGGGGAGAGACAGCGCGTGCGAGAGGGGGAGAGAGGGAGAGAGACAGCGCGTGCGAGAGGGGGAGAGAGGGAGAGAGACAGCGCGTGCGAGAGGGGGAGAGAGGGAGAGAGACAGCGCGTGCGAGAGGGGGAGAGAGGGAGAGAGACAGCGCGTGCGAGAGGGGGAGAGAGGGAGAGAGACAGCGCGTGCGAGAGGGGGAGAGAGGGAGAGAGACAGCGCGTGCGAGAGGGGGAGAGAGGGAGAGAGACAGCGCGTGCGAGAGGGGGAGAGAGGGAGAGAGACAGCGCGTGCGAGAGGGGGAGAGAGGGAGAGAGACAGCGCGTGCGAGAGGGGGAGAGAGACAGCGCGTGCGAGAGGGGGAGAGAGACAGCGCGTGCGAGAGGGGGAGAGAGGGAGAGAGACAGCGCGTGCGAGAGGGGGAGAGAGGGAGAGAGACAGCGCGTGCGAGAGTGGGAGAGAGGGAGACAGCGCGTGCGAGAGTGGGAGAGAGGGAGACAGCGCGTGCGAGAGAGGGAGAGAGACAGCGTGTGCGAGAGAGGGAGAGAGACCGCGCGTGCGAGAGAGGGAGAGGGAGAGAGACAGCGTGTGCGAGAGAGGGAGAGGGAGAGACACAGCGTGTGCGAGAGAGGGAGACAGCGTGTGCGAGAGAGGGAGAGAGGGAGACAGCGCGTACGAGTGAGGGAGAGAGGGAGACAGCGCGTGCGAGTGAGGGAGAGAGACAGCGCGTGCGAGAGAGGGAGAGACAGCGCGTGCGAGTGAGGGAGAGAGACAGCGCGTGCGAGAGAGGGAGAGAGGGAGAGAGACAGCGCGTGCGAGTGAGGGAGAGAGGGAGACAGCGCGTGCGAGAGAGGGAGAGAGACAGCGCGTACGAGTGAGGGAGAGGGAGACAGCGCGTACGAGTGAGGGAGAGAGGGAGAGAGACAGCGTGTGCGAGAGAGGGAGAGAGGGAGAGAGACAGCGCGTGCGAGAGAGGGAGAGAGAGAGAGACAGCGCGTGCGAGAGAGGGAGAGAGAGAGACAGCGCGTGTGAGAGTGGGAGAGAGGGAGACAGCTCGTGCGAGAGAGGGAGAGAGACAGCGCGTGCGAGAGAGGGAGAGACATCGCGTGCGAGAGAGGGAGAGACATCGCGTGCGAGATAGGGAGAGAGGGAGACAGCGCGTGGGAGAGAGAGAGAGGGAGAGAGACAGCGCGTGCGAGAGAGGGAGAGAGGGAGACAGCGCGTGCGAGAGAGGGAGAGAGACAGTGAGGGAGAGGGAGAGAGACAGCGCGTGCGAGAGGGGGAGAGAGACAGCGCGTGCGAGAGAGGGAGAGAGGGAGAGACATCGCGTGCGAGAGAGGGAGAGAAACAGCGCGTGCGAGAGAGGGAGAGAGGGAGAGAGACAGCGCGTGCGAGTGAGGGAGAGGGAGAGAGAGCGCGTGCGAGAGAGGGAGAGAGACAGCGCGTGCGAGAGAGGGAGAGAGGGAGACAGCGCATGCGAGAGAGGGAGAGGGAGAGAGACAGCGCGTGCGAGAGAGGGAGAGAGGGAGACAGCGCGTGCGAGAGAGGGAGAGAGGGAGACAGCGCGTGCGAGAGAGGGAGAGAGGGAGACAGCGCATGTGAGAGAGGGAGAGGGAGAGAGACAGCGAGTGCGAGAGAGGGAGACAGCTCGTGCGAGAGAGGGAGAGAGGGAGACAGCTCGTGCGAGAGAGGGAGAGAGGGAGACAGCTCGTGCGAGAGAGGGTGAGAGGGAGAGAGACAGCGCGTGCGAGAGAGGGAGAGACAGCGCGTGCGAGAGAGGGAGAGACAGCGCGTGCGAGAGAGGGAGAGAGACAGCGCGTGCGAGTGAGGGAGAGAGGGGGAGAGACAGCGCGTGCGAGAGGGGGAGAGAGGGAGAGAGACAGCGCGTGCGAGAGGGGGAGAGAGGGAGAGAGACAGCGCGTGCGAGAGGGGGAGAGAGGGAGAGAGACAGCGCCTGCGAGAGGGGGAGAGAGGGAGAGAGACAGCGCGTGCGAGAGGGGGAGAGAGGGAGAGAGACAGCGCGTGCGAGAGGGGGAGAGAGGGAGAGAGACAGCGCGTGCGAGAGGGGGAGAGAGGGAGAGAGACAGCGCGTGCGAGAGGGGGAGAGAGGGAGAGAGACAGCGCGTGCGAGAGGGGGAGAGAGGGAGAGAGACAGCGCGTGCGAGAGGGGGAGAGAGGGAGAGAGACAGCGCGTGCGAGAGGGGGAGAGAGGGAGAGAGACAGCGCGTGCGAGAGGGGGAGAGAGGGAGAGAGACAGCGCGTGCGAGAGGGGGAGAGAGGGAGAGAGACAGCGCGTGCGAGAGGGGGAGAGAGGGAGAGAGACAGCGCGTGCGAGAGGGGGAGAGAGGGAGAGAGACAGCGCGTGCGAGAGGGGGAGAGAGGGAGAGAGACAGCGCGTGCGAGAGGGGGAGAGAGGGAGAGAGACAGCGCGTGCGAGAGTGGGAGAGAGGGAGACAGCGCGTGCGAGAGAGGGAGAGAGACAGCGTGTGCGAGAGAGGGAGAGTGGGAGAGAGACAGCGCGTGCGAGAGAGGGAGAGAGGGAGAGAGACAGCGCGTGCGAGAGAGGGAGAGGGAGAGAGACAGCGCGTGGGAGAGAGGGAGAGAGACAGCGCGTGGGAGAGAGACAGCGCGTGGGAGAGAGGGAGAGAGACAGCGCGTGGGAGAGAGGGAGAGAGACAGCGCGTGGGAGAGAGGGAGAGAGCGCGTGGGAGAGAGGGAGAGAGACAGCGCGTGGGAGAGAGGGAGGGAGACAGCGCGTGGGAGAGAGGGAGAGATACAGCGCGTGGGATAGAGGGAGAGATACAGCGCGTGGGAGAGAGGGAGAGAGACAGCGCGTGGGAGAGAGGGAGAGAGACAGCGCGTGCGAGAGAGGGAGAGAGACAGCGCGTGCGAGAGAGGGAGAGAGACAGCGCGTGCAAGTGAGGGAGAGGGAGAGAGACAGCGCGTGCGAGTGAGGGAGAGGGAGAGAGACAGCGCGTGTGAGAGGGGGAGAGAGGGAGAGAGACAGCGCGTGCGAGAGAGGGAGAGAGACAGCGCGTGCGAGAGAGGGAGAGAGACAGCGCGTGCGAGAGAAGGAGAGAGACAGCGCGTGCGAGAGAGGGAGAGAGGGAGAGAGACAGCGCGTGCGAGAGAGGGAGAGAGACAGCGTGTGCGAGAGAGGGAGAGAGGGAGACAGCTCGTGCGAGAGAGGGAGAGAAAGAGCGCGTGCGAGAGAGGGAGACAGCGCATGCGACAGAGGGAGACAGCTCGTGCGAGAGAGGGAGAGAGGGAGACAGCGCGTACGAGTGAGGGAGAGAGGGAGACAGCGCGTACGAGTGAGGGAGAGAGGGAGACAGCGCGTGCGAGTGAGGGAGAGAGACAGCGCGTGCGAGAGAGGGAGACAGCGTGTGCGAGAGAGGGAGAGAGGGAGACAGCGCGTACGAGTGAGGGAGAGAGGGAGACAGCGCGTGCGAGTGAGGGAGAGAGACAGCGCGTGCGAGAGAGGGAGAGACAGCGCGTGCGAGAGAGGGAGAGAGGGAGAGAGACAGCGCGTGCGAGTGAGGGAGAGAGGGAGACAGCGCGTGCGAGAGAGGGAGAGAGACAGCGCGTACGAGTGAGGGAGAGGGAGACAGCGCGTACGAGTGAGGGAGAGAGGGAGAGAGACAGCGTGTGCGAGAGAGGGAGAGAGGGAGAGAGACAGCGCGTGCGAGAGAGGGAGAGAGAGAGAGACAGCGCGTGCGAGAGAGGGAGAGAGAGAGAGACAGCGCGTGCGAGAGAGGGAGAGAGAGAGAGACAGCGCGTGCGAGAGAGGGAGAGAGAGAGAGACAGCGCGTGTGAGAGTGGGAGAGAGGGAGACAGCTCGTGCGAGAGAGGGAGAGAGACAGCGCGTGCGAAGAGGGAGAGACATCGCGTGTGAGAGAGGGAGAGACATCGCGTGCGAGATAGGGAGAGAGGGAGACAGCGCGTGGGAGAGAGAGAGAGGGAGAGAGACAGCGCGTGCGAGAGAGGGAGAAAGGGAGACAGCGCGTGCGAGAGAGGGAGAGAGACAGTGAGGGAGAGGGAGAGAGACAGCGCGTGCGAGAGGGGGAGAGAGACAGCGCGTGCGAGAGAGGGAGAGAGGGAGAGACATCGCGTGTGAGAGAGGGAGAGAGACAGCGCGTGCGAGAGAGGGAGAGAGGGAGAGAGACAGCGCGTGCGAGAGAGGGGGAGAGGGAGAGAGAGCGCGTGCGAGAGAGGGAGAGAGACAGCGCGTGCGAGAGAGGGAGACAGCGCATGCGAGAGAGGGAGAGGGAGAGAGACAGCGCGTGCGAGAGAGGGAGAGAGGGAGACAGCGCGTGCGAGAGAGGGAGAGAGGGAGACAGCGCATGTGAGTGAGGGAGAGGGAGAGAGACAGCGAGTGCGAGAGAGGGAGACAGCTCGTGCGAGAGAGGGAGACAGCTCGTGCGAGAGAGGGAGAGAGGGAGACAGCTCGTGCGAGAGAGGGAGAGAGGGAGACAGCTCGTGCGAGAGAGGGTGAGAGGGAGAGAGACAGCGCGTGCGAGAGAGGGAGAGAGGGAGAGACAGCGCGTGCGAGAGAGGGAGAGAGGGAGAGACAGCGCGTGCGAGAGAGGGAGAGACAGCGCGTGCGAGAGAGGGAGAGAGACAGCGCGTGCGAGAGAGGGAGAGAGGGAGAGACAGCGCGTGCGAGAGAGGGAGAGACAGCGCGTGCGAGAGAGGGAGAGAGACAGCGCGTGCGAGTGAGGGAGAGAGGGGGAGAGACAGCGCGTGCGAGAGGGGGAGAGAGGGAGAGAGACAGCGCGTGCGAGAGGGAGAGAGACAGCGCGTGCGAGAGGGGGAGAGAGGGAGAGAGACAGCGCGTGCGAGAGGGGGAGAGAGGGAGAGAGACAGCGCGTGCGAGAGGGGGAGAGAGGGAGAGAGACAGCGCGTGCGAGAGGGGGAGAGAGGGAGAGAGACAGCGCGTGCGAGAGGGGGAGAGAGGGAGAGAGACAGCGCGTGCGAGAGGGGGAGAGAGGGAGAGAGACAGCGCGTGCGAGAGGGGGAGAGAGGGAGAGAGACAGCGCGTGCGAGAGGGGGAGAGAGGGAGAGAGACAGCGCGTGCGAGAGGGGGAGAGAGGGAGAGAGACAGCGCGTGCGAGAGGGGGAGAGAGGGAGAGAGACAGCGCGTGCGAGAGGGGGAGAGAGGGAGAGAGACAGCGCGTGCGAGAGGGGGAGAGAGGGAGAGAGACAGCGCGTGCGAGAGGGGGAGAGAGGGAGAGAGACAGCGCGTGCGAGAGGGGGAGAGAGGGAGAGAGACAGCGCGTGCGAGAGGGGGAGAGAGGGAGAGAGACAGCGCGTGCGAGAGGGGGAGAGAGGGAGAGAGACAGCGCGTGCGAGAGGGGGAGAGAGGGAGAGAGACAGCGCGTGCGAGAGGGGGAGAGAGGGAGAGAGACAGCGCGTGCGAGAGTGGGAGAGAGGGAGAGAGACAGCGCGTGCGAGAGAGGGAGACAGCGCGTGCGAGAGAGGGAGAGAGGGAGACAGCGCGTGCGAGAGAGGGAGAGAGACAGCGCGTGCGAGAGAGGGAGAGAGGGAGACAGCGCGTGCGAGAGAGGGAGAGAGACAGCGCGTGCGAGAGAGGGAGAGAGGGAGACAGCGCGTGCGAGAGAGGGAGAGGGAGAGAGCGCGTGCGAGAGAGGGTGAGGGAGAGAGCGCGTGCGAGAGAGGGAGAGGGAGAGACAGCGCGTGCGAGAGAGGGAGAGGGAGAGAGACAGCGCGTGCGAGAGAGGGAGAGAGGGAGAGAGACAGCGCGTGCGAGAGAGGGAGAGGGAGAGAGACAGCGCGTGCGAGAGAGGGAGACGGAGAGAGACAGCGCGTGCGAGAGCGGGAGGGAGACAGCGCGTGCGAGAGAGGGAGAGAGGGAGAGAGACAGCGCGTGCGAGAGAGGGAGGGAGACAGCGCGTGCGAGAGAGGGAGAGAGGGAGAGAGACAGCGCGTGCGAGAGAGGGAGGGAGACAGCACGTGCGAGAGAGGGAGAGAGGGAGAGAGACAGCGCGTGCGAGAGAGGGAGAGGGAGAGAGACAGCGCGTGCGAGAGAGGGAGAGGGAGAGAGACAGCGCGAGGGAGAGAGGGAGAGAGACAGCGCGTGCGAGAGAGGGAGAGGGAGAGAGACAGCGCGTGCGAGAGAGGGAGAGAGACAGCGCGTGCGAGAGAGGGAGAGGGAGAGAGACAGCGCGTGCGAGAGAGGGAGAGAGACCGCGCGTGCGAGAGAGGGAGAGGGAGAGACACAGCGTGTGCGAGAGAGGGAGACAGCGTGTGCGAGAGAGGGAGAGAGGGAGACAGCGCGTACGAGTGAGGGAGAGAGGGAGACAGCGCGTGCGAGTGAGGGAGAGAGGGAGAGACAGCGCGTGCGAGTGAGGGAGAGAGACAGCGCGTGGGAGAGAGGGAGAGAGACAGCGCGTGCGAGTGAGGGAGAGAGGGAGACAGCGCGTGCGAGAGAGGGAGAGAGACAGCGCGTACGAGTGAGGGAGAGGGAGACAGCGCGTACGAGTGAGGGAGAGAGGGAGAGAGACAGCGTGTGCGAGAGAGGGAGAGAGGGAGAGAGACAGCGCGTGCGAGAGAGGGAGAGAGAGAGAGACAGCGCGTGCGAGAGAGGGAGAGAGAGAGAGACAGCGCGTGCGAGAGAGGGAGAGAGAGAGAGACAGCGCGTGCGAGAGAGGGAGAGAGAGAGAGACAGCGCGTGCGAGAGAGGGAGAGAGAGAGAGACAGCGCGTGTGAGAGTGGGAGAGAGGGAGACAGCTCGTGCGAGAGAGGGAGAGAGACAGCGCGTGCGAGAGAGGGAGAGACATCGCGTGCGAGAGAGGGAGAGACATCGCGTGCGAGATAGGGAGAGAGGGAGACAGCGCGTGGGAGAGAGAGAGAGGGAGAGAGACAGCGCGTGGGAGAGAGAGAGAGGGAGAGAGACAGCGCGTGCGAGAGAGGGAGAGAGGGAGACAGCGTGTGCGAGAGAGGGAGAGGGAGAGAGCGCGTGCGAGAGAGGGTGAGGGAGAGAGCGCGTGCGAGAGAGGGAGAGGGAGAGAGACAGCGCGTGCGAGAGAGGGAGAGGGAGAGAGACAGCGCGTGCGAGAGAGGGAGAGAGACAGCGCGTGCGGGAGAGGGAGAGGGAGAGAGACAGCGCGTGCGAGAGAGGGAGAGGGAGAGAGACAGCGCGTGCGAGAGCGGGAGGGAGGGAGACAGCGCGTGCGAGAGAGGGAGAGAGGGAGACAGCGCATGTGAGAGAGGGAGAGGGAGAGAGACAGCGAGTGCGAGAGAGGGAGACAGCTCGTGCGAGAGAGGGAGAGAGGGAGACAGCTCGTGCGAGAGAGGGAGAGAGGGAGACAGCTCGTGCGAGAGAGGGTGAGAGGGAGAGAGACAGCGCGTGCGAGAGAGGGAGAGAGGGAGAGACAGCGCGTGCGAGAGAGGGAGAGACAGCGCGTGCGAGAGAGGGAGAGAGACAGCGCGTGCGAGTGAGGGAGAGTGGGGGAGAGACAGCGCGTGCGAGAGGGGGAGAGAGGGAGAGAGACAGCGCGTGCGAGAGGGGGAGAGAGGGAGAGAGACAGCGCGTGCGAGAGGGGGAGAGAGGGAGAGAGACAGCGCATGCGAGAGGGGGAGAGAGGGAGAGAGACAGCGCGTGCGAGAGAGGGAGAGAGGGAGAGACAGCGCGTGCGAGTGAGGGAGAGAGACAGCGCGTGCGAGAGAGGGAGAGAGGGAGAGAGACAGCGCGTGCGAGAGAGGGAGAGGGAGACAGCGCGTACGAGTGAGGGAGAGAGGGTGAGAGACAGCGTGTGCGAGAGAGGGAGAGAGACAGCGCGTGAGAGAGAGGGAGAGAGAGAGAGACAGCGCGTGCGAGAGAGGGAGAGAGAGAGAGACAGCGCGTGCGAGAGAGGGAGAGAGAGAGAGACAGCGCGTGCGAGAGAGGGAGAGAGAGAGAGACAGCGCGTGCGAGAGAGGGAGAGAGAGAGAAACAGCGCGTGTGAGAGTGGGAGAGAGGGAGACAGCTCGTGCGAGAGAGGGAGAGAGACAGCGCGTGCGAGAGAGGGAGAGACATCGCGTGCGAGAGAGGGAGAGACATCGCGTGCGAGATAGGGAGAGAGGGAGACAGCGCGTGGGAGAGAGAGAGAGGGAGAGAGACAGCGCGTGGGAGAGAGAGAGAGGGAGAGAGACAGCGCGTGCGAGAGAGGGAGAGAGGGAGACAGCGCGTGCGAGAGAGGGAGAGGGAGAGAGCGCGTGCGAGAGAGGGTGAGGGAGAGAGCGCGTGCGAGAGAGGGAGAGGGAGAGAGACAGCGCGTGCGAGAGAGGGAGAGGGAGAGAGACAGCGCGTGCGAGAGAGGGAGAGAGACAGCGCGTGCGGGAGAGGGAGAGGGAGAGAGACAGCGCGTGCGAGAGAGGGAGAGGGAGAGAGACAGCGCGTGCGAGAGCGGGAGGGAGACAGCGCGTGCGAGAGAGGGAGAGAGACAGCGCGTGCGAGAGAGGGAGGGAGACAGCACGTGCGTGAGAGGGAGAGAGGGAGAGAGACAGCGCGTGCGAGAGAGGGAGAGGGAGAGAGACAGCGCGTGCGAGAGAGGGAGAGAGGGAGAGAGACAGCGCGTGCGAGAGAGGGAGAGGGAGAGAGACAGCGCGTGCGAGAGAGGGAGAGAGACAGCGCGTGCGAGAGAGGGAGAGAGACAGCGCGTGCGAGAGAGGGAGAGAGACAGCGCGTGCGAGAGAGGGAGAGGGAGAGAGACAGCGCGTGCGAGAGAGGGAGAGAGACCGCGCGTGCGAGAGAGGGAGAGGGAGAGAGACAGCATGTGCGAGAGAGGGAGACAGCGTGTGCGAGAGAGGGAGAGAGGGAGACAGCGCGTACGAGTGAGGGAGAGAGGGAGACAGCGCGTGCGAGTGAGGGAGAGAGACAGCGCGTGCGAGAGAGGGAGAGAGGGAGAGACAGCGCGTGCGAGAGAGGGAGAGAGGGAGAGAGACAGCGCGTGCGAGTGAGGGAGAGAGGGAGACAGCGCGTGCGAGAGAGGGAGAGAGACAGCGCGTGCGAGAGAGGGAGAGAGGGAGAGAGACAGCGCGTACGAGTGAGGGAGAGAGGGAGAGAGACAGCGTGTGCGAGAGAGGGAGAGAGGGAGAGAGACAGCGCGTGCGAGAGAGGGAGAGAGAGAGAGACAGCGCGTGCGAGAGAGGGAGAGAGAGAGAGACAGCGCGTGCGAGAGAGGGAGAGAGAGAGAGACAGCGCGTGTGAGAGTGGGAGAGAGGGAGACAGCTCGTGCGAGAGAGGGAGAGAGACAGCGCGTGCGAGAGAGGGAGAGACATCGCGTGTGAGAGAGGGAGAGACATCGCGTGCGAGAGAGGGAGAGAGGGAGACAGCGCGTGGGAGAGAGAGAGAGGGAGAGAGACAGCGCGTGCGAGAGAGGGAGAGAGGGAGACAGCGCGTGCGAGAGAGGGAGAGAGACAGTGAGGGAGAGGGAGAGAGACAGCGCGTGCGAGAGAGGGAGAGACATCGCGTGTGAGAGAGGGAGAGAGACAGCGCGTGCGAGAGAGGGAGAGAGACAGCGCGTGCGAGAGAGGGGGAGAGGGAGAGAGAGCGCGTGCGAGAGAGGGAGAGAGACAGCGCGTGCGAGAGAGGGAGAGAGGGAGACAGCGCATGCGAGAGAGGGAGAGGGAGAGAGACAGCGCGTGCGAGAGAGGGAGAGAGGGAGACAGCGCGTGCGAGAGAGGGAGAGAGGGAGACAGCGCATGTGAGTGAGGGAGAGGGAGAGAGACAGCGAGTGCGAGAGAGGGAGACAGCTCGTGCGAGAGAGGGAGAGAGGGAGACAGCTCGTGCGAGAGAGGGAGAGAGGGAGACAGCTCGTGCGAGAGAGGGTGAGAGGGAGAGAGACAGCGCGTGCGAGAGAGGGAGAGAGGGAGAGACAGCGCGTGCGAGAGAGGGAGAGAGGGAGAGACAGCGCGTGCGAGAGAGGGAGAGACAGCGCGTGCGAGAGAGGGAGAGAGACAGCGCGTGCGAGTGAGGGAGAGAGGGGGAGAGACAGCGCGTGCGAGAGGGGGAGAGAGGGAGAGAGACAGCGCGTGCGAGAGAGGGAGAGAGACAGTGAGGGAGAGGGAGAGAGACAGCGCGTGCGAGAGGGGTAGAGAGACAGCGCGTGCGAGAGAGGGAGAGAGGGAGAGACATCGCGTGCGAGAGAGGGAGAGAGACAGCGCGTGCGAGAGAGGGAGAGAGGGAGAGAGACAGCGCGTGCGAGTGAGGGAGAGGGAGAGAGAGCGCGTGCGAGAGAGGGAGAGGGAGAGAGACAGCGCGTGCGAGAGAGGGAGAGAGACAGCGCGTGCGAGAGAGGGAGAGGGAGAGAGACAGCGCGTGCGAGAGTGGGAGAGGGAGAGAGACAGCGTGTGCGAGAGAGGGAGACAGCGTGTGCGAGAGAGGGAGAGAGGGAGACAGCGCGTACGAGTGAGGGAGAGAGGGAGACAGCGCGTGCGAGAGAGGGTGAGAGGGAGAGAGACAGCGCCTGCGAGAGAGGGAGAGAGGGAGAGACAGCGCGTGCGAGTGAGGGAGAGAGACAGCGCGTGGGAGAGAGGGAGAGAGACAGCGCGTGCGAGTGAGGGAGAGAGGGAGACAGCGCGTGCGAGTGAGGGAGAGGGAGACAGCGCGTACGAGTGAGGGAGAGAGGGAGAGAGACAGCGTGTGCGAGAGAGGGAGAGAGACAGCGCGTGCGAGAGAGGGAGAGAGAGAGAGACAGCGCGTGCGAGAGAGGGAGAGAGAGAGAGACAGCGCGTGCGAGAGAGGGAGAGAGAGAGAGACAGCGCGTGTGAGAGTGGGAGAGAGGGAGACAGGTCGTGCGAGAGAGGGAGAGAGACAGCGCGTGCGAGAGAGGGAGAGACATCGCGTGCGAGAGAGGGAGAGACATCGCGTGCGAGATAGGGAGAGAGGGAGACAGCGCGTGGGAGAGAGAGAGAGGGAGAGAGACAGCGCGTGCGAGAGAGGGAGAGAGGGAGAGAGGGAGACAGCGCGTGCGAGAGAGGGAGAGAGACAGTGAGGGAGAGGGAGAGAGACAGCGCGTGCGAGAGGGGGAGAGAGACAGCGCGTGCGAGAGAGGGAGAGAGGGAGAGACATCGCGTGCGAGAGAGGGAGAGAGACAGCTCGTGCGAGAGAGGGAGAGAGGGAGACAGCTCGTGCGAGAGAGGGTGAGAGGGAGAGAGACAGCGCGTGCGAGAGAGGGAGAGACAGCGCGTGCGAGAGAAGGAGAGAGACAGCGCGTGCGAGTGAGGGAGAGAGGGGGAGAGACAGCGCGTGTGAGAGGGGGAGAGAGGGTGAGAGACAGCGCGTGCGAGAGGGGGAGAGAGGGAGAGAGACAGCGCGTGCGAGAGGGGGAGAGAGGGAGAGAGACAGCGCATGCGAGAGGGGGAGAGAGGGAGAGAGACAGCGCGTGCGAGAGAGGGAGAGACAGCGCGTGCGAGTGAGGGAGAGAGACAGCGCGTGGGAGAGAGGGAGAGAGACAGCGCGTGCGAGAGAGGGAGAGGGAGACAGCGCGTACGAGTGAGGGAGAGAGGGAGAGAGACAGCGTGTGCGAGAGAGGGAGAGAGACAGCACGTGCGAGAGAGGGAGAGAGAGAGAGACAGCGCGTGCGAGAGAGGGAGAGAGAGAGAGACAGCGCGTGCGAGAGAGGGAGAGAGAGAGAGACAGCGCGTGTGAGAGTGGGAGAGAGGGAGACAGCTCGTGCGAGAGAGGGAGAGAGACAGCGCGTGCGAGAGAGGGAGAGACATCGCGTGCGAGAGAGGGAGAGACATCGCGTGCGAGATAGGGAGAGAGGGAGACAGCGCGTGGGAGAGAGAGAGAGGGAGAGAGACAGCGCGTGGGAGAGAGAGAGAGGGAGAGAGACAGCGCGTGGGAGAGAGAGAGAGGGAGAGAGACAGCGCGTGCGAGAGAGGGAGAGAGGGAGACAGCGTGTGCGAGAGAGGGAGAGGGAGAGAGCGCGTGCGAGAGAGGGTGAGGGAGAGAGCGCGTGCGAGAGAGGGAGAGGGAGAGAGACAGCGCGTGCGAGAGAGGGAGAGGGAGAGAGACAGCGCGTGCGAGAGAGGGAGAGAGACAGCGCGTGCGGGAGAGGGAGAGGGAGAGAGACAGCGCGTGCGAGAGAGGGAGAGGGAGAGAGACAGCGCGTGCGAGAGCGGGAGGGAGGGAGACAGCGCGTGCGAGAGAGGGAGAGAGGGAGACAGCGCATGTGAGAGAGGGAGAGGGAGAGAGACAGCGAGTGCGAGAGAGGGAGACAGCTCGTGCGAGAGAGGGAGAGAGGGAGACAGCTCGTGCGAGAGAGGGAGAGAGGGAGACAGCTCGTGCGAGAGAGGGTGAGAGGGAGAGAGACAGCGCGTGCGAGAGAGGGAGAGAGGGAGAGACAGCGCGTGCGAGAGAGGGAGAGACAGCGCGTGCGAGAGAGGGAGAGAGACAGCGCGTGCGAGTGAGGGAGAGTGGGGGAGAGACAGCGCGTGCGAGAGGGGGAGAGAGGGAGAGAGACAGCGCGTGCGAGAGGGGGAGAGAGGGAGAGAGACAGCGCGTGCGAGAGGGGGAGAGAGGGAGAGAGACAGCGCATGCGAGAGGGGGAGAGAGGGAGAGAGACAGCGCGTGCGAGAGAGGGAGAGAGGGAGAGACAGCGCGTGCGAGTGAGGGAGAGAGACAGCGCGTGCGAGAGAGGGAGAGAGGGAGAGAGACAGCGCGTGCGAGAGAGGGAGAGGGAGACAGCGCGTACGAGTGAGGGAGAGAGGGTGAGAGACAGCGTGTGCGAGAGAGGGAGAGAGACAGCGCGTGAGAGAGAGGGAGAGAGAGAGAGACAGCGCGTGCGAGAGAGGGAGAGAGAGAGAGACAGCGCGTGCGAGAGAGGGAGAGAGAGAGAGACAGCGCGTGCGAGAGAGGGAGAGAGAGAGAGACAGCGCGTGCGAGAGAGGGAGAGAGAGAGAAACAGCGCGTGTGAGAGTGGGAGAGACATCGCGTGTGAGAGAGGGAGAGACATCGCGTGCGAGAGAGGGAGAGAGGGAGACAGCGCGTGGGAGAGAGAGAGAGGGAGAGAGACAGCGCGTGCGAGAGAGGGAGAGACATCGCGTGTGAGAGAGGGAGAGACATCGCGTGCGAGAGAGGGAGAGAGGGAGACAGCGCGTGGGAGAGAGAGAGAGGGAGAGAGACAGCGCGTGCGAGAGAGGGAGAGAGGGAGACAGCGCGTGCGAGAGAGGGAGAGAGACAGTGAGGGAGAGGGAGAGAGACAGCGCGTGCGAGAGAGGGAGAGACATCGCGTGTGAGAGAGGGAGAGAGACAGCGCGTGCGAGAGAGGGAGAGAGACAGCGCGTGCGAGAGAGGGGGAGAGGGAGAGAGAGCGCGTGCGAGAGAGGGAGAGAGACAGCGCGTGCGAGAGAGGGAGAGAGGGAGACAGCGCATGCGAGAGAGGGAGAGGGAGAGAGACAGCGCGTGCGAGAGAGGGAGAGAGGGAGACAGCGCGTGCGAGAGAGGGAGAGAGGGAGACAGCGCATGTGAGTGAGGGAGAGGGAGAGAGACAGCGAGTGCGAGAGAGGGAGACAGCTCGTGCGAGAGAGGGAGAGAGGGAGACAGCTCGTGCGAGAGAGGGAGAGAGGGAGACAGCTCGTGCGAGAGAGGGTGAGAGGGAGAGAGACAGCGCGTGCGAGAGAGGGAGAGAGGGAGAGACAGCGCGTGCGAGAGAGGGAGAGAGGGAGAGACAGCGCGTGCGAGAGAGGGAGAGACAGCGCGTGCGAGAGAGGGAGAGAGACAGCGCGTGCGAGTGAGGGAGAGAGGGGGAGAGACAGCGCGTGCGAGAGGGGGAGAGAGGGAGAGAGACAGCGCGTGCGAGAGAGGGAGAGAGACAGTGAGGGAGAGGGAGAGAGACAGCGCGTGCGAGAGGGGTAGAGAGACAGCGCGTGCGAGAGAGGGAGAGAGGGAGAGACATCGCGTGCGAGAGAGGGAGAGAGACAGCGCGTGCGAGAGAGGGAGAGAGGGAGAGAGACAGCGCGTGCGAGTGAGGGAGAGGGAGAGAGAGCGCGTGCGAGAGAGGGAGAGGGAGAGAGACAGCGCGTGCGAGAGAGGGAGAGAGACAGCGCGTGCGAGAGAGGGAGAGGGAGAGAGACAGCGCGTGCGAGAGTGGGAGAGGGAGAGAGACAGCGTGTGCGAGAGAGGGAGACAGCGTGTGCGAGAGAGGGAGAGAGGGAGACAGCGCGTACGAGTGAGGGAGAGAGGGAGACAGCGCGTGCGAGAGAGGGTGAGAGGGAGAGAGACAGCGCCTGCGAGAGAGGGAGAGAGGGAGAGACAGCGCGTGCGAGTGAGGGAGAGAGACAGCGCGTGGGAGAGAGGGAGAGAGACAGCGCGTGCGAGTGAGGGAGAGAGGGAGACAGCGCGTGCGAGTGAGGGAGAGGGAGACAGCGCGTACGAGTGAGGGAGAGAGGGAGAGAGACAGCGTGTGCGAGAGAGGGAGAGAGACAGCGCGTGCGAGAGAGGGAGAGAGAGAGAGACAGCGCGTGCGAGAGAGGGAGAGAGAGAGAGACAGCGCGTGCGAGAGAGGGAGAGAGAGAGAGACAGCGCGTGTGAGAGTGGGAGAGAGGGAGACAGGTCGTGCGAGAGAGGGAGAGAGACAGCGCGTGCGAGAGAGGGAGAGACATCGCGTGCGAGAGAGGGAGAGACATCGCGTGCGAGATAGGGAGAGAGGGAGACAGCGCGTGGGAGAGAGAGAGAGGGAGAGAGACAGCGCGTGCGAGAGAGGGAGAGAGGGAGAGAGGGAGACAGCGCGTGCGAGAGAGGGAGAGAGACAGTGAGGGAGAGGGAGAGAGACAGCGCGTGCGAGAGGGGGAGAGAGACAGCGCGTGCGAGAGAGGGAGAGAGGGAGAGACATCGCGTGCGAGAGAGGGAGAGAGACAGCTCGTGCGAGAGAGGGAGAGAGGGAGACAGCTCGTGCGAGAGAGGGTGAGAGGGAGAGAGACAGCGCGTGCGAGAGAGGGAGAGACAGCGCGTGCGAGAGAAGGAGAGAGACAGCGCGTGCGAGTGAGGGAGAGAGGGGGAGAGACAGCGCGTGTGAGAGGGGGAGAGAGGGTGAGAGACAGCGCGTGCGAGAGGGGGAGAGAGGGAGAGAGACAGCGCGTGCGAGAGGGGGAGAGAGGGAGAGAGACAGCGCATGCGAGAGGGGGAGAGAGGGAGAGAGACAGCGCGTGCGAGAGAGGGAGAGACAGCGCGTGCGAGTGAGGGAGAGAGACAGCGCGTGGGAGAGAGGGAGAGAGACAGCGCGTGCGAGAGAGGGAGAGGGAGACAGCGCGTACGAGTGAGGGAGAGAGGGAGAGAGACAGCGTGTGCGAGAGAGGGAGAGAGACAGCACGTGCGAGAGAGGGAGAGAGAGAGAGACAGCGCGTGCGAGAGAGGGAGAGAGAGAGAGACAGCGCGTGCGAGAGAGGGAGAGAGAGAGAGACAGCGCGTGTGAGAGTGGGAGAGAGGGAGACAGCTCGTGCGAGAGAGGGAGAGAGACAGCGCGTGCGAGAGAGGGAGAGACATCGCGTGCGAGAGAGGGAGAGACATCGCGTGCGAGATAGGGAGAGAGGGAGACAGCGCGTGGGAGAGAGAGAGAGGGAGAGAGACAGCGCGTGGGAGAGAGAGAGAGGGAGAGAGACAGCGCGTGGGAGAGAGAGAGAGGGAGAGAGACAGCGCGTGCGAGAGAGGGAGAGAGGGAGACAGCGTGTGCGAGAGAGGGAGAGGGAGAGAGCGCGTGCGAGAGAGGGTGAGGGAGAGAGCGCGTGCGAGAGAGGGAGAGGGAGAGAGACAGCGCGTGCGAGAGAGGGAGAGGGAGAGAGACAGCGCGTGCGAGAGAGGGAGAGAGACAGCGCGTGCGGGAGAGGGAGAGGGAGAGAGACAGCGCGTGCGAGAGAGGGAGAGGGAGAGAGACAGCGCGTGCGAGAGCGGGAGGGAGGGAGACAGCGCGTGCGAGAGAGGGAGAGAGGGAGACAGCGCATGTGAGAGAGGGAGAGGGAGAGAGACAGCGAGTGCGAGAGAGGGAGACAGCTCGTGCGAGAGAGGGAGAGAGGGAGACAGCTCGTGCGAGAGAGGGAGAGAGGGAGACAGCTCGTGCGAGAGAGGGTGAGAGGGAGAGAGACAGCGCGTGCGAGAGAGGGAGAGAGGGAGAGACAGCGCGTGCGAGAGAGGGAGAGACAGCGCGTGCGAGAGAGGGAGAGAGACAGCGCGTGCGAGTGAGGGAGAGTGGGGGAGAGACAGCGCGTGCGAGAGGGGGAGAGAGGGAGAGAGACAGCGCGTGCGAGAGGGGGAGAGAGGGAGAGAGACAGCGCGTGCGAGAGGGGGAGAGAGGGAGAGAGACAGCGCATGCGAGAGGGGGAGAGAGGGAGAGAGACAGCGCGTGCGAGAGAGGGAGAGAGGGAGAGACAGCGCGTGCGAGTGAGGGAGAGAGACAGCGCGTGCGAGAGAGGGAGAGAGGGAGAGAGACAGCGCGTGCGAGAGAGGGAGAGGGAGACAGCGCGTACGAGTGAGGGAGAGAGGGTGAGAGACAGCGTGTGCGAGAGAGGGAGAGAGACAGCGCGTGAGAGAGAGGGAGAGAGAGAGAGACAGCGCGTGCGAGAGAGGGAGAGAGAGAGAGACAGCGCGTGCGAGAGAGGGAGAGAGAGAGAGACAGCGCGTGCGAGAGAGGGAGAGAGAGAGAGACAGCGCGTGCGAGAGAGGGAGAGAGAGAGAAACAGCGCGTGTGAGAGTGGGAGAGAGGGAGACAGCTCGTGCGAGAGAGGGAGAGAGACAGCGCGTGCGAGAGAGGGAGAGACATCGCGTGCGAGAGAGGGAGAGACATCGCGTGCGAGATAGGGAGAGAGGGAGACAGCGCGTGGGAGAGAGAGAGAGGGAGAGAGACAGCGCGTGGGAGAGAGAGAGAGGGAGAGAGACAGCGCGTGCGAGAGAGGGAGAGAGGGAGACAGCGCGTGCGAGAGAGGGAGAGGGAGAGAGCGCGTGCGAGAGAGGGTGAGGGAGAGAGCGCGTGCGAGAGAGGGAGAGGGAGAGAGACAGCGCGTGCGAGAGAGGGAGAGGGAGAGAGACAGCGCGTGCGAGAGAGGGAGAGAGACAGCGCGTGCGGGAGAGGGAGAGGGAGAGAGACAGCGCGTGCGAGAGAGGGAGAGGGAGAGAGACAGCGCGTGCGAGAGCGGGAGGGAGACAGCGCGTGCGAGAGAGGGAGAGAGACAGCGCGTGCGAGAGAGGGAGGGAGACAGCACGTGCGTGAGAGGGAGAGAGGGAGAGAGACAGCGCGTGCGAGAGAGGGAGAGGGAGAGAGACAGCGCGTGCGAGAGAGGGAGAGAGGGAGAGAGACAGCGCGTGCGAGAGAGGGAGAGGGAGAGAGACAGCGCGTGCGAGAGAGGGAGAGAGACAGCGCGTGCGAGAGAGGGAGAGAGACAGCGCGTGCGAGAGAGGGAGAGAGACAGCGCGTGCGAGAGAGGGAGAGGGAGAGAGACAGCGCGTGCGAGAGAGGGAGAGAGACCGCGCGTGCGAGAGAGGGAGAGGGAGAGAGACAGCATGTGCGAGAGAGGGAGACAGCGTGTGCGAGAGAGGGAGAGAGGGAGACAGCGCGTACGAGTGAGGGAGAGAGGGAGACAGCGCGTGCGAGTGAGGGAGAGAGACAGCGCGTGCGAGAGAGGGAGAGAGGGAGAGACAGCGCGTGCGAGAGAGGGAGAGAGGGAGAGAGACAGCGCGTGCGAGTGAGGGAGAGAGGGAGACAGCGCGTGCGAGAGAGGGAGAGAGACAGCGCGTGCGAGAGAGGGAGAGAGGGAGAGAGACAGCGCGTACGAGTGAGGGAGAGAGGGAGAGAGACAGCGTGTGCGAGAGAGGGAGAGAGGGAGAGAGACAGCGCGTGCGAGAGAGGGAGAGAGAGAGAGACAGCGCGTGCGAGAGAGGGAGAGAGAGAGAGACAGCGCGTGCGAGAGAGGGAGAGAGAGAGAGACAGCGCGTGTGAGAGTGGGAGAGAGGGAGACAGCTCGTGCGAGAGAGGGAGAGAGACAGCGCGTGCGAGAGAGGGAGAGACATCGCGTGTGAGAGAGGGAGAGACATCGCGTGCGAGAGAGGGAGAGAGGGAGACAGCGCGTGGGAGAGAGAGAGAGGGAGAGAGACAGCGCGTGCGAGAGAGGGAGAGAGGGAGACAGCGCGTGCGAGAGAGGGAGAGAGACAGTGAGGGAGAGGGAGAGAGACAGCGCGTGCGAGAGAGGGAGAGACATCGCGTGTGAGAGAGGGAGAGAGACAGCGCGTGCGAGAGAGGGAGAGAGACAGCGCGTGCGAGAGAGGGGGAGAGGGAGAGAGAGCGCGTGCGAGAGAGGGAGAGAGACAGCGCGTGCGAGAGAGGGAGAGAGGGAGACAGCGCATGCGAGAGAGGGAGAGGGAGAGAGACAGCGCGTGCGAGAGAGGGAGAGAGGGAGACAGCGCGTGCGAGAGAGGGAGAGAGGGAGACAGCGCATGTGAGTGAGGGAGAGGGAGAGAGACAGCGAGTGCGAGAGAGGGAGACAGCTCGTGCGAGAGAGGGAGAGAGGGAGACAGCTCGTGCGAGAGAGGGAGAGAGGGAGACAGCTCGTGCGAGAGAGGGTGAGAGGGAGAGAGACAGCGCGTGCGAGAGAGGGAGAGAGGGAGAGACAGCGCGTGCGAGAGAGGGAGAGAGGGAGAGACAGCGCGTGCGAGAGAGGGAGAGACAGCGCGTGCGAGAGAGGGAGAGAGACAGCGCGTGCGAGTGAGGGAGAGAGGGGGAGAGACAGCGCGTGCGAGAGGGGGAGAGAGGGAGAGAGACAGCGCGTGCGAGAGAGGGAGAGAGACAGTGAGGGAGAGGGAGAGAGACAGCGCGTGCGAGAGGGGTAGAGAGACAGCGCGTGCGAGAGAGGGAGAGAGGGAGAGACATCGCGTGCGAGAGAGGGAGAGAGACAGCGCGTGCGAGAGAGGGAGAGAGGGAGAGAGACAGCGCGTGCGAGTGAGGGAGAGGGAGAGAGAGCGCGTGCGAGAGAGGGAGAGAGGGAGAGAGACAGCGCGTGCGAGAGAGGGAGAGGGAGAGAGACAGCGCGTGGGAGAGAGGGAGAGAGACAGCGCGTGGGAGAGAGGGAGAGAGACAGCGCGTGGGAGAGAGGGAGAGAGACAGCGCGTGGGAGAGAGGGAGAGAGACAGCGCGTGGGAGAGAGGGAGGGAGACAGCGCGTGGGAGAGAGGGAGAGAGACAGCGCGTGGGAGAGAGGGAGAGATACAGCGCGTGGGATAGAGGGAGAGATACAGCGCGTGGGAGAGAGGGAGAGATACAGCGCGTGGGAGAGAGGGAGAGAGACAGCGCGTGGGAGAGAGGGAGAGAGACAGCGCGTGCGAGAGAGGGAGAGAGACAGCGCGTGCGAGAGAGGGAGAGAGACAGCGCTTGCAAGTGAGGGAGAGGGAGAGAGACAGCGCGTGCGAGTGAGGGAGAGGGAGAGAGACAGCGCGTGTGAGAGGGGGAGAGAGGGAGAGAGACAGCGCGTGCGAGAGAGGGAGAGAGACAGCGCGTGCGAGAGAGGGAGAGAGACAGCGCGTGCGAGAGAAGGAGAGAGACAGCGCGTGCGAGAGAGGGAGAGAGGGAGAGAGACAGCGCGTGCGAGAGAGGGAGAGAGACAGCGTGTGCGAGAGAGGGAGAGAGGGAGACAGCTCGTGCGAGAGAGGGAGAGAGAGAGCGCGTGCGAGAGAGGGAGACAGCGCATGCGACAGAGGGAGACAGCTCGTGCGAGAGAGGGAGAGAGGGAGACAGCGCGTACGAGTGAGGGAGAGAGGGAGACAGCGCGTGCGAGAGAGGGAGAGAGACAGCGCGTGCGAGAGAGGGAGAGAGACAGCGCGTGCGAGAGAGGGAGAGAGACAGCGCGTGCGAGAGGGGGAGAGAGGGAGAGAGACAGCGCGTGCGAGAGGGGGAGAGAGGGAGAGAGACAGCGCGTGCGAGAGAGGGAGAGAGACAGCGCGTGCGAGAGAGGGAGAGAGACCGCGCGTGCGAGAGAGGGAGAGGGAGAGAGACAGCGTGTGCGAGAGAGGGAGACAGCGTGTGCGAGAGAGGGAGAGAGGGAGACAGCGCGTACGAGTGAGGGAGAGAGGGAGACAGCGCGTGCGAGAGAGGGTGAGAGGGAGAGAGACAGCGCGTGCGAGAGAGGGAGAGACAGCGCGTGCGAGTGAGGGAGAGAGACAGCGCGTGCGAGAGAGGGAGAGAGGGAGAGAGACAGCGCGTGCGAGTGAGGGAGAGAGGGAGACAGCGCGTACGAGTGAGGGAGAGAGGGAGACAGCGCGTGCGAGAGAGGGTGAGAGGGAGAGAGACAGCGCGTGCGAGAGAGGGAGAGACAGCGCGTGCGAGTGAGGGAGAGAGACAGCGCGTGCGAGAGAGGGAGAGAGGGAGAGAGACAGCGCGTGCGAGTGAGGGAGAGAGGGAGACAGCGCGTGCGAGAGAGGGAGAGAGACAGCGCGTACGAGTGAGGGAGAGGGAGACAGCGCGTACGAGTGAGGGAGAGAGGGAGAGAGACAGCGTGTGCGAGAGAGGGAGAGAGGGAGAGAGACAGCGCGTGCGAGAGAGGGAGAGAGAGAGAGACAGCGCGTGCGAGAGAGGGAGAGAGAGAGAGACAGCGCGTGCGAGAGAGGGAGAGAGAGAGAGACAGCGCGTGTGAGAGTGGGAGAGAGGGAGACAGGTCGTGCGAGAGAGGGAGAGAGACAGCGCGTGCGAGAGAGGGAGAGACATCGCGTGCGAGAGAGGGAGAGACATCGCGTGCGAGATAGGGAGAGAGGGAGACAGCGCGTGGGAGAGAGAGAGAGGGAGAGAGACAGCGCGTGCGAGAGAGGGAGAGAGGGAGAGAGGGAGACAGCGCGTGCGAGAGAGGGAGAGAGACAGTGAGGGAGAGGGAGAGAGACAGCGCGTGCGAGAGGGGGAGAGAGACAGCGCGTGCGAGAGAGGGAGAGAGGGAGAGACATCGCGTGCGAGAGAGGGAGAGAGACAGCGCGTGCGAGAGAGGGAGAGAGGGAGAGAGACAGCGCGTGCGAGTGAGGGAGAGGGAGAGAGAGCGCGTGCGAGAGAGGGAGAGAGACAGCGCGTGCGAGAGATGGAGAGAGGGAGACAGCGCATGCGAGAGAGGGAGAGGGAGAGAGACAGCGCGTGCGAGAGAGGGAGAGAGGGAGACAGAGCGTGCGAGAGAGGGAGAGAGGGAGACAGCGCATGTGAGAGAGGGAGAGGGAGAGAGACAGCGAGTGCGAGAGAGGGAGACAGCTCGTGCGAGAGAGGGAGAGAGGGAGACAGCTCGTGCGAGAGAGGGAGAGAGGGAGACAGCTCGTGCGAGAGAGGGTGAGAGGGAGAGAGACAGCGCGTGCGAGAGAGGGAGAGACAGCGCGTGCGAGAGAGGGAGAGAGACAGCGCGTGCGAGTGAGGGAGAGAGGGGGAGAGACAGCGCGTGCGAGAGGGGGAGAGAGGGAGAGAGACAGCGCGTGCGAGAGGGGGAGAGAGGGAGAGAGACAGCGCGTGCGAGAGGGGGAGAGAGGGAGAGAGACAGCGCGTGCGAGAGGGGGAGAGAGGGAGAGAGACAGCGCGTGCGAGAGTGGGAGAGAGGGAGAGAGACAGCGCGTGCGAGAGAGGGAGAGAGGGAGAGAGACAGCGCGTGCGAGAGAGGGAGAGAGGGAGAGAGACAGCGCGTGCGAGAGAGGGAGGGGGAGAGAGACAGCGCGTGGGAGAGAGGGAGAGAGACAGCGCGTGGGAGAGAGGGTGAGAGACAGCGCGTGGGAGAGAGGGAGAGAGACAGCGCGTGGGAGAGAGGGAGAGAGACAGCGCGTGGGAGAGAGGGAGAGAGACAGCGCGTGGGAGAGAGGGAGATAGACAGCGCGTGGGAGAGAGGGAGATAGACAGCGCGTGGGAGAGAGGGAGAGACACAGCGCGTGGGAGAGAGGGAAGGAGACAGCGCGTGGGAGAGAGGGAGAGAGACAGCGCGTGGGAGAGAGGGAGAGATACAGCGCGTGGGAGAGAGGGAGAGATACAGCGCGTGGGAGAGAGGGAGAGAGACAGCGCGTGGGAGAGAGGGAGAGAGACAGCGCGTGGGAGAGAGGGAGAGGGAGAGAGACAGCGCGTGCGAGTGAGGGAGAGGGAGAGAGACAGCGCGTGCGAGAGGGGGAGAGAGGGAGAGAGACAGCGCGTGCGAGAGGGGGAGAGAGGGAGAGAGACAGCGCGTGCGAGAGAGGGAGAGAGACAGCGCGTGCGAGAGAGGGAGAGAGACAGCGCGTGCGAGAGAGGGAGAGAGACAGCGCGTGCGAGTGAGGGAGAGGGAGAGAGACAGCGCGTGTGAGAGGGGGAGAGAGGGAGAGAGGGAGAGAGACAGCGCGTGCGAGAGAGGGAGAGAGACAGCGCGTGCGAGAGAGGGAGAGAGACAGCGCGTGCGAGAGAAGGAGAGAGACAGCGCGTGCGAGAGAGGGAGAGAGACAGCGCGTGCGAGAGAGGGAGAGAGACAGCGTGTGCGAGAGAGGGAGAGAGGGAGACAGCTCGTGCGAGAGAGGGAGAGAGAGAGCGCGTGCGAGAGAGGGAGACAGCGCATGCGACAGAGGGAGACAGCTCGTGCGAGAGAGGGAGAGAGGGAGACAGCGCGTACGAGTGAGGGAGAGAGGGAGACATCGCGTGCGAGAGAGGGAGAGAGACAGCGCGTGCGAGAGAGGGAGAGAGACAGCGCGTGCGAGAGGGGGAGAGAGGGAGAGAGACAGCGCGTGCGAGAGAGGGAGAGAGACAGCGCGTGCGAGAGAGGGAGAGAGACCGCGCGTGCGAGAGAGGGAGAGGGAGAGAGACAGCGTGTTCGAGAGAGGGAGACAGCGTGTGCGAGAGAGGGAGAGAGGGAGACAGCGCGTACGAGTGAGGGAGAGAGGGAGACAGCGCGTGCGAGAGAGGGTGAGAGGGAGAGAGACAGCGCGTGCGAGAGAGGGAGAGACAGCGCGTGCGAGTGAGGGAGAGAGACAGCGCGTGCGAGAGAGGGAGAGAGGGAGAGAGACAGCGCGTGCGAGTGAGGGAGAGAGGGAGACAGCGCGTGCGAGAGAGGGAGAGAGACAGCGCGTACGAGTGAGGGAGAGGGAGACAGCGCGTACGAGTGAGGGAGAGAGGGAGAGAGACAGCGTGTGCGAGAGAGGGAGAGAGGGAGAGAGACAGCGCGTGCGAGAGAGGGAGAGAGAGAGAGAGACAGCGCGTGCGAGAGAGGGAGAGAGAGAGAGACAGCGCGTGCGAGAGAGGGAGAGAGAGAGAGACAGCGCGTGTGAGAGTGGGAGAGAGGGAGACAGCTCGTGCGAGAGAGGGAGAGAGACAGCGCGTGCGAGAGAGGGAGAGACATCGCGTGCGAGAGAGGGAGAGACATCGCGTGCGAGATAGGTAGAGAGGGAGACAGCGCGTGGGAGAGAGAGAGAGGGAGAGAGACAGCGCGTGCGAGAGAGGGAGAGAGGGAGACAGCGCGTGCGAGAGAGGGAGAGAGACAGTGAGGGAGAGGGAGAGAGACAGCGCGTGCGAGAGGGGGAGAGAGACAGCGCGTGCGAGAGAGGGAGAGAGGGAGAGACATCGCGTGCGAGAGAGGGAGAGAGACAGCGCGTGCGAGAGAGGGAGAGAGGGAGAGAGACAGCGCGTGCGAGTGAGGGAGAGGGAGAGAGAGCGCGTGCGAGAGAGGGAGAGAGACAGCGCGTGCGAGAGAGGGAGAGAGGGAGACAGCGCATGCGAGAGAGGGAGAGAGACAGCGCGTGCGAGAGAGGGAGAGAGGGAGACAGAGCGTGCGAGAGAGGGAGAGAGGGAGACAGCGCATGTGAGAGAGGGAGAGGGAGAGAGACAGCGAGTGCGAGAGAGGGAGACAGCTCGTGCGAGAGAGGGAGAGAGGGAGACAGCTCGTGCGAGAGAGGGTGAGAGGGAGAGAGACAGCGCGTGCGAGAGAGGGAGAGACAGCGCGTGCGAGAGAGGGAGAGAGACAGCGCGTGCGAGTGAGGGAGAGAGGGGGAGAGACAGCGCGTGCGAGAGGGGGAGAGTGGGAGAGAGACAGCGCGTGCGAGAGGGGGAGAGAGGGAGAGAGACAGCGCGTGCGAGAGGGGGAGAGAGGGAGAGAGACAGCGCGTGCGAGAGGGGGAGAGAGGGAGAGAGACAGCGCGTGCGAGAGGGGGAGAGAGGGAGAGAGACAGCGAGTGCGAGAGAGGGAGACAGCTCGTGCGAGAGAGGGAGAGAGGGAGACAGCTCGTGCGAGAGAGGGAGAGAGGGAGACAGCTCGTGCGAGAGAGGGTGAGAGGGAGAGAGACAGCGCGTGCGAGAGAGGGAGAGAGGGAGAGACAGCGCGTGCGAGAGAGGGAGAGAGACAGCGCGGTGCGAGTGAGGGAGAGAGGGGGAGAGACAGCGCGTGCGAGTGAGGGAGAGAGGGGGAGAGACAGCGCGTGCGAGAGGGGGAGAGAGGGAGAGAGACAGCGCGTGCGAGAGGGGGAGAGAGGGAGAGAGACAGCGCGTGCGAGAGGGGGAGAGAGGGAGAGAGACAGCGCGTGCGAGAGGGGGAGAGAGGGAGAGAGACAGCGCGTGCGAGAGGGGGAGAGAGGGAGAGAGACAGCGCGTGCGAGAGGGGGAGAGAGGGAGAGAGACAGCGCGTGCGAGAGGGGGAGAGAGGGAGAGAGACAGCGCGTGCGAGAGGGGGAGAGAGGGAGAGAGACAGCGCGTGCGAGAGGGGGAGAGAGGGAGAGAGACAGCGCGTGCGAGAGGGGGAGAGAGGGAGAGAGACAGCGCGTGCGAGAGGGGGAGAGAGGGAGAGAGACAGCGCGTGCGAGAGGGGGAGAGAGGGAGAGAGACAGCGCGTGCGAGAGGGGGAGAGGGGGAGAGAGACAGCGCGTGCGAGAGGGGGAGAGGGGGAGAGAGACAGCGCGTGCGAGAGGGGGAGAGGGGGAGAGAGACAGCGCGTGCGAGAGGGGGAGAGAGACAGCGCGTGCGAGAGGGGGAGAGAGGGAGAGAGACAGCGCGTGCGAGAGGGGGAGAGAGGGAGAGAGACAGCGCGTGCGAGAGAGGGAGAGAGACAGCGTGTGCGAGAGAGGGAGAGAGGGAGACAGCTCGTGCGAGAGAGGGAGAGAGAGAGCGCGTGCGAGAGAGGGAGACAGCGCATGCGACAGAGGGAGACAGCTCGTGCGAGAGAGGGAGAGAGGGAGACAGCGCGTACGAGTGAGGGAGAGAGACAGCGCGTGCGAGAGAGGGAGAGAGACAGCGCGTGCGAGAGGGGGAGAGAGGGAGAGAGACAGCTCGTGCGAGAGAGGGAGAGGGAGAGAGACAGCGCGTGCGAGAGAGGGAGAGAGACAGCGCGTGCGAGAGAGGGAGAGAGACAGCGCGTGCGAGAGAGGGAGAGGGAGAGAGACAGCGCGTGCGAGAGAGGGAGAGAGACCGCGCGTGCGAGAGAGGGAGAGGGAGAGAGACAGCGTGTGCGAGAGAGGGAGAGAGCGTGTGCGAGAGAGGGAGAGAGGGAGACAGCGCGTACGAGTGAGGGAGAGAGGGAGACAGCGCGTGCGAGAGAGGGTGAGAGGGAGAGAGACAGCGCGTGCGAGAGTGGGAGAGAGGGAGACAGCGCGTGCGAGAGAGGGAGAGAGACAGCGTGTGCGAGAGAGGGAGAGAGGGAGACAGCTCGTGCGAGAGAGGGAGAGAGAGAGCGCGTGCGAGAGAGGGAGACAGCGCATGCGACAGAGGGAGACAGCTCGTGCGAGAGAGGGAGAGAGGGAGACAGCGCGTACGAGTGAGGGAGAGAGACAGCGCGTGCGAGAGAGGGAGAGAGACAGCGCGTGGGAGAGGGGGAGAGAGGGAGAGAGACAGCTCGTGCGAGAGAGGGAGAGGGAGAGAGACAGCGCGTGCGAGAGAGGGAGAGAGACAGCGCGTGCGAGAGAGGGAGAGGGAGAGAGACAGCGCGTGCGAGAGAGGGAGAGAGACCGCGCGTGCGAGAGAGGGAGAGGGAGAGAGACAGCGTGTGCGAGAGAGGGAGACAGCGTGTGCGAGAGAGGGAGAGAGGGAGACAGCGCGTACGAGTGAGGGAGAGAGGGAGACAGCGCGTGCGAGAGAGGGTGAGAGGGAGAGAGACAGCGCGTGCGAGAGAGGGAGAGACAGCGCGTGCGAGTGAGGGAGCGAGAGAGGGAGAGAGGGAGAGAGACAGCGCGTGCGAGTGAGGGAGAGAGGGAGACAGCGCGTGCGAGAGAGGGAGAGAGACAGCGCATACGAGTGAGGGAGAGGGAGACAGCGCGTACGAGTGAGGGAGAGAGACAGCGTGTGCGAGAGAGGGAGAGAGGGAGAGAGACAGCGCGTGCGAGAGAGGGAGAGAGAGAGAGACAGCGCGTGCGAGAGAGGGAGAGAGAGAGAGACAGCGCGTGTGAGAGTGGGAGAGAGGGAGACAGCTCGTGCGAGAGAGGGAGAGAGACAGCGCATGCGAGAGAGGGAGAGACATCGCGTGCGAGAGAGGGAGAGACATCGCGTGCGAGATAGGGAGAGAGGGAGACAGCGCGTGGGAGAGAGAGAGAGGGAGAGAGACAGCGCGTGCGAGAGAGGGAGAGAGGGAGACAGCGCGTGCGAGAGAGGGAGAGAGACAGTGAGGGAGAGGGAGAGAGACAGCGCGTGCGAGAGGGGGAGAGAGACAGCGCGTGCGAGAGAGGGAGAGAGGGAGAGACATCGCGTGCGAGAGAGGGAGAGAGACAGCGCGTGCGAGAGAGGGAGAGAGACAGCGCGTGCGAGTGAGGGAGAGGGCGAGAGAGCGTGTGCGAGAGAGGGAGAGAGACAGCGCGTGCGAGAGAGGGAGAGGGAGAGAGACAGCGCGTGCGAGAGAGGGAGAGAGGGAGACAGCGCGTGCGAGAGAGGGAGAGAGGGAGACAGCGCATGTGAGAGAGGGAGAGGGAGAGAGACAGCGAGTGCGAGAGAGGGAGACAGCTCGTGCGAGAGAGGGAGAGAGGGAGACAGCTCGTGCGAGAGAGGGAGAGAGGGAGACAGCTCGTGCGAGAGAGGGTGAGAGGGAGAGAGACAGCGCGTGCGAGAGAGGGAGAGACAGCGCGTGCGAGAGAGGGAGAGAGACAGCGCGTGCGAGAGAGGGAGAGACAGCGCGTGCGAGAGAGGGAGAGAGACAGCGCGTGCGAGTGAGGGAGAGAGGGGGAGAGACAGCGCGTGCGAGAGGGGGAGAGAGGGAGAGAGACAGCGCGTGCGAGAGGGGGAGAGAGGGAGAGAGACAGCGCGTGCGAGAGGGGGAGAGAGGGAGAGAGACAGCGCGTGCGAGAGGGGGAGAGAGGGAGAGAGACAGCGCGTGCGAGAGGGGGAGAGAGGGAGAGAGACAGCGCGTGCGAGAGGGGGAGAGAGGGAGAGAGACAGCGCGTGCGAGAGGGGGAGAGAGGGAGAGAGACAGCGCGTGCGAGAGGGGGAGAGAGGGAGAGAGACAGCGCGTGCGAGAGGGGGAGAGAGGGAGAGAGACAGCGCGTGCGAGAGGGGGAGAGAGGGAGAGAGACAGCGCGTGCGAGAGGGGGAGAGAGGGAGAGAGACAGCGCGTGCGAGAGGGGGAGAGAGGGAGAGAGACAGCGCGTGCGAGAGGGGGAGAGAGGGAGAGAGACAGCGCGTGCGAGAGGGGGAGAGAGGGAGAGAGACAGCGCGTGCGAGAGGGGGAGAGAGGGAGAGAGACAGCGCGTGCGAGAGGGGGAGAGAGGGAGAGAGACAGCGCGTGCGAGAGGGGGAGAGAGACAGCGTGTGCGAGAGAGGGAGAGAGACAGCGCGTGCGAGAGAGGGAGAGAGGGAGAGAGACAGCGCGTGCGAGAGAGGGAGAGGGAGAGAGACAGCACGTGCGAGAGAGGGAGAGGGAGAGAGACAGCGCGTGCGAGAGAGGGAGAGAGACCGCGCGTGCGAGAGAGGGAGAGGGAGAGAGACAGCGTGTGCGAGAGAGGGAGACAGCGTGTGCGAGAGAGGGAGAGAGGGAGACAGCGCGTACGAGTGAGGGAGAGAGGGAGACAGCGCGTGCGAGAGAGGGAGAGAGACAGCGCGTGCGAGAGAGGGAGAGAGACAGCGCGTGCGAGAGAGGGAGAGAGACAGCGCGTGCGAGAGAGGGAGAGAGACAGCGTGTGCGAGAGAGGGAGAGAGGGAGACAGCTCGTGCGAGAGAGGGAGAGAGAGAGCGCGTGCGAGAGAGGGAGACAGCGCATGCGACAGAGGGAGACAGCTCGTGCGAGAGAGGGAGAGAGGGAGACCGCGTACGAGTGAGGGAGAGAGGGAGACAGCGCGTGCGAGAGAGGGAGTGAGGGAGAGAGACAGCGCGTGCGAGAGAGGGAGAGAGACAGCGCGTGCGAGAGAGGGAGAGAGACAGCACGTGCGAGAGGGGAAGAGAGGGAGAGAGACAGCGCGTGCGAGAGAGGGAGAGGGAGAGAGACAGCGCGTGCGAGAGAGGAGAGAGACAGCGCGTGCGAGAGAGGGAGAGAGGGAGACAGCGCGTGCGAGAGAGGGAGAGAGGGAGAGACAGCGCGTACGAGTGAGGGAGAGGGAGACAGCACGTACGAGTGAGGGAGAGAGGGAGACAGCGCGTACGAGTGAGGGAGAGAGGGAGAGAGACAGCGCGTACGAGTGAGGGAGAGAGGGAGAGAGACAGCGCGTACGAGAGAGGTAGAGAGACAGCGCGTGCGAGAGAGGGAGAGGGAGAGAGACAGCGCGTGCGAGAGAGGGAGAGGGAGAGAGACAGCGCGTGCGAGAGAGGGAGAGAGGGAGAGACAGCGCGTGCGAGAGAGGGAGAGAGGGAGAGACAGCGCGTGCGAGAGAGGGAGGGAGACAGCGCGTGCGAGAGAGGGAGAGAGGGAGAGAGACAGCGCGTGCGAGAGAGGGAGGGAGACAGCGCGTGCGAGAGAGGGAGAGAGACAGCGCGTGCGAGAGAGGGAGAGGGAGAGAGACAGCGCGTGCGAGAGAGGGAGAGGGAGAGAGACAGCGCGTGCGAGAGAGGGAGAGGGAGAGAGACAGCGCGTGCGAGAGAGGGAGAGGGAGAGAGACAGCGCGTGCGAGAGAGGGAGAGAGACAGCGCGTGCGAGAGAGGGAGAGAGACAGCGCGTGCGAGAGAGGGAGAGAGACAGCGCGTGCGAGAGAGGGAGAGAGACAGCGCGTGCGAGATAGGGAGAGGGAGAGAGACAGCGCGTGTGAGAGAGGGAGAGAGACTGCGCGTGCGAGAGAGGGAGAGAGACAGCGCGTGCGAGAGAGGGAGAGGGAGAGAGACAGCGCGTGCGAGAGAGGGAGAGAGATCGCGTGTGCGAGAGAGGGAGAGGGAGAGAGACAGCGTGTGCGAGAGAGGGAGACAGCGCGTGCGAGAGAGGGAGACAGCGCGTGCGAGAGAGGGAGAGACAGCGCGTACGAGTGAGGGAGAGGGAGACAGTGCGTACGAGTGAGGGAGAGAGGGAGACAGCGCGTGCGAGAGAGGGTGAGAGGGAGAGAGACAGCGCGTGCGAGAGAGGGAGAGACAGCTCGTGCGACAGAAGGAGAGACAGCGCGTGCGAGTGAGGGAGAGAGGGAGACAGCGCGTGCGAGAGAGGGAGAGAGGGAGACAGCGCGTGCGAGAGAGGGAGAGAGACAGCGCGTGCGAGAGAGGGAGAGGGAGAGAGACAGCGCGTGCGAGAGAGGGAGAGGGAGAGAGACAGCGCGTGCGAGAGAGGGAGAGAGACAGGGCGTGCGAGAGAGGGAGAGAGACAGGGCGTGAGAGAGAGGGAGAGGGAGAGAGACAGCGCGTGCGAGAGAGGGAGAGAGACCGCGCGTGCGAGAGAGGGAGAGGGAGAGAGACAGCGTGTGCGAGAGAGGGAGACAGCGTGTGCGAGAGAGGGAGAGAGGGAGACAGCGCGTACGAGTGAGGGAGAGAGGGAGACAGCGCGTGCGAGAGAGGGTGAGAGGGAGAGAGACAGCGCGTGCGAGAGTGGGAGAGAGGGAGACAGCGCGTGCGAGAGAGGGAGAGAGACAGCGCGTGCGAGAGAGGGAGAGAGACAGCGTGTGCGAGAGAGGGAGAGAGGGAGACAGCTCGTGCGAGAGAGGGAGAGAGAGAGCGCGTGCGAGAGAGGGAGACAGCGCATGCGACAGAGGGAGACAGCTCGTGCGAGAGAGGGAGAGAGGGAGACAGCGCGTACGAGTGAGGGAGAGAGACAGCGCGTGCGAGAGAGGGAGAGAGACAGCGCGTGCGAGAGGGGGAGAGAGGGAGAGAGACAGCGCGTGCGAGAGGGGGAGAGAGGGAGCGAGACAGCGCGTGCGAGAGGGGGAGAGAGGGAGAGAGACAGCGTGTGCGAGAGGGGGAGAGAGGGAGAGAGACAGCGCGTGCGAGAGGGGGAGAGAGGGAGAGAGACAGCGCGTGCGAGAGGGGGAGAGAGGGAGAGAGACAGCGCGTGCGAGAGGGGGAGAGAGACAGCGCGTGCGAGAGAGGGAGAGAGACAGCGCGTGCGAGAGGGGGCGAGAGGGAGAGAGACAGCGCGTGCGAGAGGGGGAGAGAGGGAGAGAGACAGCGCGTGCGAGAGGGGGAGAGAGGGAGAGAGACAGCGCGTGCGAGAGGGGGAGAGAGGGAGAGAGACAGCGCGTGCGAGAGGGGGAGAGAGGGAGAGGGACAGCGCGTGCGAGAGGGGGAGAGAGGGAGAGAGACAGCGCGTGCGAGAGGGGGAGAGAGGGAGAGAGACAGCGCGTGCGAGAGGGGGAGAGAGGGAGAGAGACAGCGCGTGCGAGAGGGGGAGAGAGGGAGAGAGACAGCGCGTGCGAGAGGGGGAGAGAGGGAGAGAGACAGCGCGTGCGAGAGGGGGAGAGAGGGAGAGAGACAGCGCGTGCGAGAGGGGGAGAGAGGGAGAGAGACAGCGCGTGCGAGAGGGGGAGAGAGGGAGCGCGTGCGAGAGGGGGAGAGAGGGAGCGCGTGCGAGAGAGGGAGAGAGGGAGCGCGTGCGAGAGAGGGAGAGAGACAGCGCGTGCGAGAGAGGGAGAGAGGGAGAGAGACAGCGCGTGCGAGAGAGGGAGAGAGGGAGAGAGACAGCGCGTGCGAGAGAGGGAGAGAGACAGCGCGTGCGAGAGGGGGAGAGAGGGAGAGAGACAGCGCGTGCGAGAGGGGGCGAGAGGGAGAGAGACAGCGCGTGCGAGATAGGGAGAGAGGGAGAGAGACAGCGCGTGCGAGAGGGGGCGAGAGGGAGAGAGACAGCGCGTGCGAGAGGGGGAGAGAGGGAGAGCGACAGCGCGTGCGAGAGAGGGAGGGAGGGAGACAGCACGTGCGAGAGGGGGAGAGAGGGAGAGAGGGAGACAGCGCATGCGAGAGAGGGAGAGAGGGAGACAGCTCGTGCGAGAGACGGAGAGGGACAGCGCATGCGAGAGAGGGAGAGAGGGAGACAGCTCGTGCGAGAGACGGAGAGAGACAGCGCGTGCGAGAGAGGGAGAGAGACAGCGCGTGCGAGAGAGGGAGAGAGACAGCGCGTGCGAGAGAGGGAGAGAGGGAGAGAGGGAGACAGCGCATGCGAGAGAGGGAGAGAGGGAGACAGCGCATGCGAGAGAGGGAGAGAGGGAGACAGCTCGTGCGAGAGACGGAGAGAGACAACGCGTGCGAGAGAGGGAGAGAGACAGCGTGTGCGAGAGGGGGAGAGAGGGAGACAGCACGTGCGAGAGGGGGAGAGAGGGAGAGAGGGAGACAGCGCATGCGAGAGAGGGAGAGAGGGAGACAGCTCGTGCGAGAGACGGAGAGAGACAGCGTGTGCGAGAGAGGGAGAGAGACAGCGCGTGCGAGAGGGGGAGAGAGGGAGAGAGCGCGTGCGAGAGGGGGATACAGGGAGACAGCGCGTGCGAGAGGGGGAGAGAGGGAGAGAGACAGCGCGTGCGAGAGAGGGAGAGAGGGAGACAGCTCGTGCGAGAGGGGGAGAGAGGGAGAGAGACAGCGCGTGCGAGAGGGGGATACAGGGAGACAGCGCGTGCGAGAGGGGGAGAGAGGGAGAGAGACAGCGCGTGCGAGAGGGAGAGAGACAGCGCGGGGGAGAGAGGGAGAGAGACAGCGCGTGCGAGAGAGGGAGAGAGGGAGACAGCACGTGCGAGAGGGGGAGAGAGGGAGACAGCGCATGCGAGAGAGGGAGAGAGGGAGACAGCTCGTGCGAGAGACGGAGAGAGACAGCGTGTGCGAGAGAGGGAGAGAGACAGCGCGTGCGAGAGGGGGAGAGAGGGAGAGAGACAGCGCGTGCGAGAGGGGGAGACAGGGAGACAGCGCGTGCGAGAGGGGGAGAGAGGGAGACAGCGCGTGCGAGAGAGGGAGAGAGGGAGAGAGACAGCGCGTGCGAGTGAGGGAGAGGGAGAGAGACAGCGCGTGCGAGAGGGGGAGAGAGGGAGACAGCGCGTGCGAGAGGGGGAGAGAGGGAGACAGCGCGTGCGAGAGAGGGAGACAGCGCGTGCGAGAGGGGGAGAGAGGGAGACAGCGCGTGCGAGAGAGGGAGAGAGACAGCGCGTGCGAGAGAGGGAGAGAGACAGCGCGTGCGAGAGAGGGAGAGAGACAGCGCGGTGCGAGAGAGGGAGAGAGACAGCGCGTGGGAGAGAGGGAGAGAGACCGCGCGTGCGAGAGGAGGGAGAGGGAGAGAGACAGCGCGTGCGAGAGAGGGAGAGAGCGCGTGCGAGAGAGGGAGAGAGGGAGACAGCTCGTGCGAGAGAGGGAGAGAGGGAGAGAGACAGCGCGTGTGAGAGAGGGAGAGAGGGAGAGAGACAGCGCGTGCGAGAGAGGGAGAGAGGGAGAGAGACCGCGCGTGCGACAGAGGGAGAGGGAGAGAGACAGCGCGTGCGAGAGAGGGAGAGAGCGCGTGCGAGAGAGGGAGAGAGCGCGTGCGAGAGAGGGAGACAGCTCGTGCGAGAGAGGGAGAGAGGGAGAGAGACAGCGCGTGCGAGAGGGGGAGAGAGGGAGAGAGACAGCGCGTGCGAGAGGGGGAGAGAGGGAGAGAGACAGCGCGTGCGAGAGGGGGAGAGAGGGGAGAGAGACAGCGCGTGCGAGAGGGGGGAGACAGCGCGTGCGAGAGGGGGAGACAGCGCGTGCGAGAGAGGGAGACAGCGCGTGCGAGAGAGGGAGACAGCGCGTGCGAGAGAGGGAGACAGCGCTGTGCGAGAGAGGGAGAGAGGGAGAGAGACAGCGCGTGCGAGAGGGGGAGAGAGACAGCGTGGTGCGAGAGAGAGGGAGAGAGACAGCGCGTGCGAGAGAGGGAGAGAGGGAGAGAGACAGCGCGTGCGAGAGAGGGAGAGGGAGAGAGACAGCACGTGCGAGAGAGAGGGAGAGAGGGAGAGAGACAGCGCGTGCGAGAGAGGGAGAGGGAGAGAGACAGCGCGTGCGAGAGAGGGAGAGAGACCGCGCGTGCGAGAGAGGGAGAGGGAGAGAGACAGCGTGTGCGAGAGAGGGAGACAGCGTGTGCGAGAGAGGGAGAGAGGGAGACAGCGCGTACGAGTGAGGGAGAGAGGGAGACAGCGCGTGCGAGAGAGGGAGAGAGACAGCGCGTGCGAGAGAGGGAGAGAGACAGCGCGTGCGAGAGAGGGAGAGAGACAGCGTGTGCGAGAGAGGGAGAGAGGGAGACAGCTCGTGCGAGAGAGGGAGAGAGAGAGCGCGTGCGAGAGAGGGAGACAGCGCATGCGACAGAGGGAGACAGCTCGTGCGAGAGAGGGAGAGAGGGAGACCGCGTACGAGTGAGGGAGAGAGGGGAGACAGCGCGTGCGAGAGAGGGAGAGAGGGAGAGAGACAGCGCGTGCGAGAGAGGGAGAGAGACAGCGCGTGCGAGAGAGGGAGAGAGACAGCGCGTGCGAGATAGGGAGAGGGAGAGAGACAGCGCGTGTGAGAGAGGGGAGAGAGACTGCGCGTGCGAGAGAGGGAGAGAGACAGCGCGTGCGAGAGAGGGAGAGGGAGAGAGACAGCGCGTGCGAGAGAGGGAGAGAGATCGCGTGTGCGAGAGAGGGAGAGGGAGAGAGACAGCGTGTGCGAGAGAGGGAGACAGCGCGTGCGAGAGAGGGAGACAGCGCGTGCGAGAGAGGGAGAGACAGCGCGTACGAGTGAGGGAGAGGGAGACAGTGCGTACGAGTGAGGGAGAGAGGGAGACAGCGCGTGCGAGAGAGGGTGAGAGGGAGAGAGACAGCGCGTGCGAGAGAGGGAGAGACAGCTCGTGCGACAGAAGGAGAGACAGCGCGTGCGAGTGAGGGAGAGAGGGAGACAGCGCGTGCGAGAGAGGGAGAGAGGGAGACAGCGCGGTGCGAGAGAGGGAGAGAGACAGCGCGTGCGAGAGAGGGAGAGGGAGAGAGACAGCGCGTGCGAGAGAGGGAGAGGGAGAGAGACAGCGCGTGCGAGAGAGGGAGAGAGACAGGGCGTGCGAGAGAGGGAGAGAGACAGGGCGTAGGGAGAGAGACAGCGCGTGCGAGAGAGGGAGAGAGACCGCGCGTGCGAGAGAGGGAGAGGGAGAGAGACAGCGTGTGCGAGAGAGGGAGACAGCGTGTGCGAGAGAGGGAGAGAGGGAGACAGCGCGTACGAGTGAGGGAGAGAGGGAGACAGCGCGTGCGAGAGAGGGTGAGAGGGAGAGAGACAGCGCGTGCGAGAGTGGGAGAGAGGGAGACAGCGCGTGCGAGAGAGGGAGAGAGACAGCGTGTGCGAGAGAGGGAGAGAGGGAGACAGCTCGTGCGAGAGAGGGAGAGAGAGAGCGCGTGCGAGAGAGGGAGACAGCGCATGCGACAGAGGGAGACAGCTCGTGCGAGAGAGGGAGAGAGGGAGACAGCGCGTACGAGTGAGGGAGAGAGACAGCGCGTGCGAGAGAGGGAGAGAGACAGCGCGTGCGAGAGGGGGAGAGAGGGAGAGAGACAGCGCGTGCGAGAGGGGGGAGAGAGGGAGCGAGACAGCGCGTGCGAGAGGGGGAGAGAGGGAGAGAGACAGCGCGTGCGAGAGGGGGAGAGAGGGAGAGAGACAGCGCGTGCGAGAGGGGGAGAGAGGGAGAGAGACAGCGCGTGCGAGAGGGGGAGAGAGGGAGAGAGACAGCGCGTGCGAGAGGGGGAGAGAGACAGCGCGTGCGAGAGAGGGAGAGAGACAGCGCGTGCGAGAGGGGGCGAGAGGGAGAGAGACAGCGCGTGCGAGAGGGGGAGAGAGGGAGAGAGACAGCGCGTGCGAGAGGGGGAGAGAGGGAGAGAGACAGCGCGTGCGAGAGGGGGAGAGAGGGAGAGGGACAGCGCGTGCGAGAGGGGGAGAGAGGGAGAGAGACAGCGCGTGCGAGAGGGGGAGAGAGGGAGAGGGACAGCGCGTGCGAGAGGGGGAGAGAGGGAGAGAGACAGCGCGTGCGAGAGGGGGAGAGAGGGAGAGAGACAGCGCGTGCGAGAGGGGGAGAGAGGGAGAGAGACAGCGCGTGCGAGAGGGGGAGAGAGGGAGCGCGTGCGAGAGGGGGAGAGAGGGAGCGCGTGCGAGAGAGGGAGAGAGGGAGCGCGTGCGAGAGAGGGAGAGAGGGAGAGAGACAGCGCGTGCGAGAGAGGGAGAGAGGGAGAGAGACAGCGCGTGCGAGAGAGGGAGAGAGGGAGAGAGACAGCGCGTGCGAGAGAGGGAGAGAGACAGCGCGTGCGAGAGGGGGAGAGAGGGAGAGAGACAGCGCGTGCGAGAGGGGGCGAGAGGGAGAGAGACAGCGCGTGCGAGATAGGGAGAGAGGGAGAGAGACAGCGCGTGCGAGAGGGGGCGAGAGGGAGAGAGACAGCGCGTGCGAGAGGGGGAGAGAGGGAGAGCGACAGCGCGTGCGAGAGGGGGAGAGAGGGAGAGCGACAGCGCGTGCGAGAGAGGGAGGGAGGGAGACAGCACGTGCGAGAGGGGGAGAGAGGGAGAGAGGGAGACAGCGCATGCGAGAGAGGGAGAGAGGGAGACAGCTCGTGCGAGAGACGGAGAGGGACAGCGCATGCGAGAGAGGGAGAGAGGGAGACAGCTCGTGCGAGAGACGGAGAGAGACAGCGCGTGCGAGAGAGGGAGAGAGACAGCGCGTGCGAGAGAGGGAGAGAGACAGCGCGTGCGAGAGAGGGAGAGAGGGAGAGAGGGAGACAGCGCATGCGAGAGAGGGAGAGAGGGAGACAGCGCATGCGAGAGAGGGAGAGAGGGAGACAGCTCGTGCGAGAGACGGAGAGAGACAGCGCGTGCGAGAGAGGGAGAGAGACAGCGTGTGCGAGAGGGGGAGAGAGGGAGACAGCACGTGCGAGAGGGGGAGAGAGGGAGAGAGGGAGACAGCGCATGCGAGAGAGGGAGAGAGGGAGACAGCTCGTGCGAGAGACGGAGAGAGACAGCGTGTGCGAGAGAGGGAGAGAGACAGCGCGTGCGAGAGGGGGAGAGAGGGAGAGAGCGCGTGCGAGAGGGGGATACAGGGAGACAGCGCGTGCGAGAGGGGGAGAGAGGGAGAGAGACAGCGCGTGCGAGAGAGGGAGAGAGGGAGACAGCTCGTGCGAGAGGGGGAGAGAGGGAGAGAGACAGCGCGTGCGAGAGGGGGATACAGGGAGACAGCGCGTGCGAGAGGGGGAGAGAGGGAGAGAGACAGCGCGTGCGAGAGGGAGAGAGACAGCGCGGGGGAGAGAGGGAGAGAGACAGCGCGTGCGAGAGAGGGAGAGAGGGAGACAGCACGTGCGAGAGGGGGAGAGAGGGAGACAGCGCATGCGAGAGAGGGAGAGAGGGAGACAGCTCGTGCGAGAGACGGAGAGAGACAGCGTGTGCGAGAGAGGGAGAGAGACAGCGCGTGCGAGAGGGGGAGAGAGGGAGAGAGACAGCGCGTGCGAGAGGGGGAGACAGGGAGACAGCGCGTGCGAGAGGGGGAGAGAGGGAGACAGCGCGTGCGAGAGAGGGAGAGAGGGAGAGAGACAGCGCGTGCGAGTGAGGGAGAGGGAGAGAGACAGCGCGTGCGAGAGGGGGAGAGAGGGAGACAGCGCGTGCGAGAGGGGGAGAGAGGGAGACAGCGCGTGCGAGAGAGGGAGACAGCGCGTGCGAGAGGGGGAGAGAGGGAGACAGCGCGTGCGAGAGAGGGAGAGAGACAGCGCGTGCGAGAGAGGGAGAGAGACAGCGCGTGCGAGAGAGGGAGAGAGACAGCGCGTGCGAGAGAGGGAGAGAGACAGCGCGTGCGAGAGAGGGAGAGAGACAGCGCGTGGGAGAGAGGGAGAGAGACCGCGCGTGCGAGAGAGGGAGAGGGAGAGAGACAGCGCGTGCGAGAGAGGGAGAGAGCGCGTGCGAGAGAGGGAGAGAGGGAGACAGCTCGTGCGAGAGAGGGAGAGAGGGAGAGAGACAGCGCGTGTGAGAGAGGGAGAGAGGGAGAGAGACAGCGCGTGCGAGAGAGGGAGAGAGGGAGAGAGACCGCGCGTGCGACAGAGGGAGAGGGAGAGAGACAGCGCGTGCGAGAGAGGGAGAGAGCGCGTGCGAGAGAGGGAGAGAGCGCGTGCGAGAGAGGGAGACAGCTCGTGCGAGAGAGGGAGAGAGGGAGAGAGACAGCGCGTGCGAGAGGGGGAGAGAGGGAGAGAGACAGCGCGTGCGAGAGGGGGAGAGAGGGAGAGAGACAGCGCGTGCGAGAGGGGGAGAGAGGGAGAGAGACAGCGCGTGCGAGAGGGGGAGACAGCGCGTGCGAGAGGGGGAGACAGCGCGTGCGAGAGAGGGAGACAGCGCGTGCGAGAGAGGGAGACAGCGCGTGCGAGAGAGGGAGACAGCGCGTGCGAGAGAGGGAGACAGCGCGTGCGAGAGGGGGAGAGAGGGAGACAGCGCGTGCGAGAGACGGAGAGAGACAGCGCGTGCGAGAGAGGGAGAGAGACAGCGCGTGCGAGAGGGGGAGACAGGGAGACAGCACGTGCGAGAGGGGGAGAGAGGGAGAGAGGGAGACAGCGCATGCGAGAGAGGGAGAGAGGGAGACAGCTCGTGCGAGAGACGGAGAGAGACAGCGTGTGCGAGAGAGGGAGAGAGACAGCGCGTGCGAGAGGGGGAGAGAGGGAGAGAGCGCGTGCGAGAGGGGGATACATGGAGACAGCGCGTGCGAGAGGGGGAGAGAGGGAGAGAGACAGCGCGTGCGAGAGAGGGAGAGAGGGAGACAGCTCGTGCGAGAGGGGGAGAGAGGGAGAGAGACAGCGCGTGCGAGAGGGGGATACAGGTAGACAGCGCGTGCGAGAGGGGGAGAGAGGGAGAGAGACAGCGCGTGCGAGAGGGGGAGAGAGGGAGAGAGACAGCGCGGGGGAGAGAGGGAGAGAGACAGCGCGTGCGAGAGAGGGAGAGAGGGAGACAGCACGTGCGAGAGGGGGAGAGAGGGAGACAGCGCATGCGAGAGAGGGAGAGAGGGAGACAGCTCGTGCGAGAGACGGAGAGAGACAGCGTGTGCGAGAGAGGGAGAGAGACAGCGCGTGCGAGAGGGGGAGAGAGGGAGAGAGACAGCGCGTGCGAGAGGGGGAGACAGGGAGACAGCGCGTGCGAGAGGGGGAGAGAGGGAGACAGCGCGTGCGAGAGAGGGAGAGAGGGAGAGAGACAGCGCGTGCGAGTGAGGGAGAGGGAGAGAGACAGCGCGTGCGAGAGGGGGAGAGAGGGAGACAGCGCGTGCGAGAGGGGGAGAGAGGGAGACAGCGCGTGCGAGAGAGGGAGACAGCGCGTGCGAGAGGGGGAGAGAGGGAGACAGCGCGTGCGAGAGGGGGAGAGAGGGAGACAGCGCGTGCGAGAGAGGGAGAGAGACAGCGCGTGCGAGAGAGGGAGAGAGACAGCGCGTGCGAGAGAGGGAGAGAGACAGCGCGTGGGAGAGAGGGAGAGAGACCGCGCGTGCGAGAGAGGGAGAGGGAGAGAGACAGCGCGTGCGAGAGAGGGAGAGAGCGCGTGCGAGAGAGGGAGAGAGGGAGACAGCTCGTGCGAGAGAGGGAGAGAGGGAGAGAGACAGCGCGTGTGAGAGAGGGAGAGAGGGAGAGAGACAGCGCGTGCGAGAGAGGGAGAGAGGGAGAGAGACCGCGCGTGCGACAGAGGGAGAGGGAGAGAGACAGCGCGTGCGAGAGAGGGAGAGAGCGCGTGCGAGAGAGGGAGACAGCTCGTGCGAGAGAGGGAGAGAGGGAGAGAGACAGCGCGTGCGAGAGGGGGAGAGAGGGAGAGAGACAGCGCGTGCGAGAGGGGGAGAGAGGGAGAGAGACAGCGCGTGCGAGAGGGGGAGAGAGGGAGAGAGACAGCGCGTGCGAGAGGGGGAGACAGCGCGTGCGAGAGGGGGAGACAGCGCGTGCGAGAGGGGGAGACAGCGCGTGCGAGAGAGGGAGACAGTGCGTGCGAGAGAGGGAGACAGCGCGTGCGAGAGAGGGAGACAGCGCGTGCGAGAGAGGGAGACAGCGCGTGCGAGAGAGGGAGACAGCGCGTGCGAGAGAGGGAGAGAGGGAGACAGCGCGTGCGAGAGAGGGAGAGAGGGAGACAGCGCGTGCGAGAGAGGGAGAGAGGGAGACAACTCGTGCGAGAGAGGGAGACAGCTCGTGCGAGAGAGGGAGAGAGGGAGAGGGAGAGAGACAGCGCGTGCGAGAGGGGGAGAGAGGGAGAGGGAGAGAGACAGCGCGTGCGAGAGGGGGAGAGAGGGAGAGAGACAGCGCGTGCGAGAGGGGGAGAGAGGGAGAGAGGCAGCGCGTGCGAGAGGGGGAGAGAGGGAGAGAGGCAGCGCGTGCGAGAGAGGGAGAGGGAGAGAGACAGCGCGTGCGAGAGAGGGAGAGGGAGAGAGACAGCGCGTGCGAGAGAGGGAGAGAGGGAGAGAGGGAGACAGCGCATGCGAGAGAGGGAGAGAGGGAGACAGCTCGTGCGAGAGACGGAGACAGACAGCGCGTGCGAGAGAGGGAGAGAGACAGCGCGTGCGAGAGGGGGAGAGAGGGAGAGAGACAGCGCGTGCGAGAGGGGGAGAGAGGGAGACAGCGCGTGCGAGAGGGGGAGAGAGGGAGAGAGGGAGACAGCGCATGCGAGAGAGGGAGAGAGGGAGACAGCTCGTGCGAGAGACGGAGAGAGACAGCGCGTGCGAGAGAGGGAGAGAGACAGCGCGTGCGAGAGGGGGAGAGAGGGAGAGAGACAGCGCGTGCGAGAGGGGGAGAGAGGGAGACAGCGCGTGCGAGAGAGGGAGAGAGGGAGACAGCGCGTGCGAGAGGGGGAGAGAGGGAGACAGCGCGTGCGAGAGGGGGAGAGAGGGAGACAGTGCGTGCGAGAGGGGGAGAGAGGGAGACAGCGCGTGCGAAAGAGGGAGAGAGGGAGAGAGAAAGCGCGTGCGAGTGAGGGAGAGGGAGAGAGACAGCGCGTGTGAGAGAGGGAGAGGGAGAGAGACAGCGCGTGCGAGAGAGGGAGAGAGGGAGAGAGGGAGACAGCGCATGCGAGAGAGGGAGAGAGGGAGACAGCTCGTGCGAGAGACGGAGAGAGACAGCGCGTGCGAGAGAGGGAGAGAGACAGCGCGTGCGAGAGGGGGAGAGAGGGAGAGAGACAGCGCGTGCGAGAGGGGGAGAGAGGGAGACAGCGCGTGCGAGAGGGGGAGAGAGGGAGAGAGGGAGACAGCGCGTGCGAGAGAGGGAGAGAGGGAGACAGCTCGTGCGAGAGACGGAGAGAGACAGCGCGTGCGAGAGAGGGAGAGAGAGACAGCGCGTGCGAGAGGGGGAGAGAGGGAGAGAGACAGCGCGTGCGAGGGGGGGAGAGAGGGAGACAGCGCGTGCGAGAGAGGGAGAGAGGGAGACAGCGCGTGCGAGAGGGGGAGAGAGGGAGACAGCGCGTGCGAGAGGGGGAGAGAGGGAGACAGAGCGTGCGAGAGGGGGAGAGAGGGAGACAGCGCGTGCGAGAGAGGGAGAGAGGGAGAGAGACAGCGCGTGCGAGTGAGGGAGAGGGAGAGAGACAGCGCGTGCGAGAGAGGGAGAGAGACTGCGCGTGCGAGAGAGGGAGAGGGAGAGAGACAGCGCGTGCGAGAGAGGGAGACAGCGCGTGCGAGAGAGGGAGACAGCGCGTGCGAGAGAGGGAGACAGCGCGTGCGAGAGAGGGAGAGAGGGAGACAGCTCATGCGAGAGAGGGAGAGAGGGAGACAGCTCGTGCGAGAGAGGGAGAGAGACAGCGCGTGCGAGAGAGGGAGAGGGAGAGAGACAGCGCGTGCGAGAGGGGGAGAGAGGGAGAGAGACAGCGCGTGCGAGAGAGGGAGAGGGAGAGAGACAGCGCGTGCGAGAGAGGGAGAGGGAGAGAGACAGCGCGTGCGAGAGAGGGAGAGAGGGAGAGAGGGAGACAGCGCATGCGAGAGAGGGAGACAGCGCGTGCGAGAGAGGGAGAGAGACAGCGCGTGCGAGAGGGGGAGAGAGGGAGAGAGACAGCGCGTGCGAGAGGGGGAGAGAGGGAGACAGCGCATGCGAGAGGGGGAGAGAGGGAGACAGCGCGTGCGAGAGGGGGAGAGAGGGAGACAGCGCGTGCGAGAGGGGGAGAGAGGGAGACAGCGCGTGCGAGAGGGGGAGAGAGGGAGACAGCGCGTGCGAGAGGGGGAGAGAGGGAGACAGCGCGTGCGAGAGAGGGAGAGAGGGAGAGAGACAGCGCGTGCGAGTGAGGGAGAGGGAGAGAGACAACGCGTGCGAGTGAGGGAGAGGGAGAGAGACAGCGCGTGCGAGAGGGGAAGAGAGGGAGACAGCGCTTGCGAGAGAGGGAGAGAGACAGCGCGTGCGAGAGAGGGAGAGAGACAGCGCGTGCGAGAGAGGGAGAGAGACCGCGCGTGCGAGAGAGGGAGAGAGGGAGAGAGACAGCTCGTGCGAGAGAGGTTGAGAGGGAGAGAGACAGCGCGTGCGAGAGAGGGTGAGAGGGAGAGAGACAGCGCGTGCGAGAGAGGGAGAGACAGCTCGTGCGACAGAGGGAGAGACAGCGCGTGCGAGAGAGGGAGAGAGGGAGACAGCGCGTACGAGTGAGGGAGAGAGGGAGACAGCGCGTACGAGTGAGGGAGAGAGGGAGACAGCGCGTACGAGTGAGGGAGAGAGAGAGACAGCGCGTGCGAGAGGGGGAGAGAGGGAGAGACAGCGCGTGCGAGAGAGGGAGAGAGGGAGAGACAGCTCGTGCGACAGAGGGAGAGAGGGAGAGAGACAGCGCGTACGAGTGAGGGAGAGAGGGAGACAGCGCGTACGAGAGAGGGAGAGAGACAGCGCCTACGAGTGAGGGAGAGAGGGAGACAGCGCGTACGAGTGAGGGAGAGAGGGAGACAGCGCGTGTGAGAGAGGGAGAGAGGGAGACAGCGCGTACGAGTGAGGGAGAGAGGGAGACAGCGCGTACGAGTGAGGGAGAGAGAGAGACAGCGCGTGCGAGAGGGGGAGAGAGAGAGAGACAGCGCGTGCGAGAGAGGGTGAGAGGGAGAGAGACAGCGCGTGCGAGAGAGGGAGAGAGGGAGAGACAGCTCGTGCGACAGAGGGAGAGACAGCGCGTGCGAGAGAGGGAGAAAGACAGCGCGTGCGAGTGAGGGAGAGAGGGAGACAGCGTGTGCGAGAGAGGGAGAGAGGGAGAGAGACAGCGCGTACGAGTGAGGGAGAGAGGGAGACAGCGCGTACGAGAGAGGGAGAGAGACAGCGCGTACGAGTGAGGGAGAGAGGGAGACAGCGCGTACGAGTGAGGGAGAGAGGGAGACAGCGCGTACGAGTGAGGGAGAGAGGGTGACAGCGCGTACGAGTGAGGGAGAGAGGGAGACAGCGCGTACGAGTGAGGGAGAGAGGGAGACAGCGCGTGCGAGAGAGGGAGAGAGACAGCGCGTGTGAGAGAGGGAGAGGGAGAGAGACAGCGCGTGCGAGAGAGGGAGAGGGAGAGAGACAGCGCGTGCGAGAGAGGGAGAGGGAGAGAGACAGCGCGTGCGAGAGAGGGAGAGGGAGAGAGACAGCGCGTGCGAGAGAGGGAGAGAGGGAGACAGCGCGTACGAGAGAGGGAGTGAGGGAGACAGCGGATGCGAGAGAGGGAGGGAGAGAGACAGCGCGTGCGAGAGAGGGAGAGACAGCGCGTGCGAGAGAGGGAGAGACAGCGCGTGCGAGAGAGGGAGAGACAACGCGTGCGAGAGGGGGAGAGAGGGAGAGAGACCGCGCCTGCGAGAGGGGGAGAGAGGGAGAGAGACAGCGCCTGCGAGAGGGGGAGAGAGGGAGAGAGACAGCGCGTGCGAGAGGGGGAGAGAGGGAGAGAGACAGCGCGTGCGAGAGGGGGAGAGAGGGAGAGAGACAGCGCGTGCGAGAGGGGGAGAGAGGGAGAGAGACAGCGCGTGCGAGAGGGGGAGAGAGGGAGAGAGACAGCGCGTGCGAGAGAGGGAGAGAGACAGCGCGTGCGAGAGGAGGAGAGAGGGAGATAGGGAGCGTGTGCGAGAGGGGGAGAGAGGGAGCGCGTGCGAGAGAGGGAGAGAGGGAGCGCGTGCGAGAGAGGGAGAGAGGGAGCGCGTGCGAGAGAGGGAGAGAGGGAGAGAGACAGCGCGTGGGAGAGAGGGAGAGAGAGAGAGACAGCGCGTGCGAGAGAGGGAGAGAGAGAGAGACAGCGCGTGCGAGAGTGGGAGAGAGGGAGACAGCTCGTGCAAGAGAGGGAGAGAGACAGCGCGTGCGAGAGAGGGAGAGACATCGCGTGCGAGAGAGGGAGAGAGGGAGAGAGGGAGACAGCGCGTGCGAGAGAGGGAGAGAGACAGTGAGGGAGAGGGAGAGAGACAGCGCGTGCGAGAGGGGGAGAGAGACAGCGCGTGCGAGAGGGGGAGAGAGACAGCGCGTGCGAGAGAGGGAGAGAGACAGCGCGTGCGAGAGAGGGAGAGGGAGAGAGACAGCATGTGCGAGAGAGGGAGACAGCGCGTGCGAGAGAGGGAGAGAGAGAGAGACAGCGCGTGCGAGAGAGGGAGAGAGGGAGAGACAGCGCGTGCGAGAGAGGGAGAGAGACAGCGCGTGCGAGAGAGGGAGAGAGGGAGCGCGTGCGAGAGAGGGAGAGAGGGAGCGCGTGCGAGAGAGGGAGAGAGGGAGCGCGTGCGAGAGAGGGAGAGAGGGAGCGCGTGCGAGAGAGGGAGAGAGGGAGCGCGTGCGAGAGAGGGAGAGAGGGAGCGCGTGCGAGAGAGGGAGAGAGGGAGAGAGACAGCGCGTGCGAGAGAGGGAGAGAGGGAGAGAGACAGCGCGTGCGAGAGAGGGAGAGAGACAGCGCGTGCGAGAGAGGGAGAGAGACAGCGCGTGCGAGAGAGGGAGAGAGAGAGAGACAGCGCGTGCGAGAGAGGGAGAGAGAGAGAGACAGCGCGTGTGAGAGTGGGAGAGAGGGAGACAGCGCGTGCGAGAGAGGGAGAGAGACAGCGCGTGCGAGAGAGGGAGAGACATCGCGTGCGAGAGAGGGAGAGACATCGCGTGCGAGATAGGGAGAGAGGGAGACAGCGCGTGGGAGAGAGAGAGAGGGAGAGAGACAGCGCGTGCGAGAGAGGGAGAGAGGGAGAGAGGGAGACAGCGCGTGCGAGAGAGGGAGAGAGACAGTGAGGGAGAGGGAGAGAAACAGCGCGTGCGAGAGGGGGAGAGAGACAGCGCGTGCGAGAGAGGGAGAGAGACAGCGCGTGCGAGAGAGGGAGAGAGACAGCGCGTGCGAGAGAGGGAGAGGGAGAGAGACAGCATGTGCGAGAAAGGGAGAGAGGGAGACAGCGCGTGCGAGAGAGGGAGAGAGGGAGACAGCGCGAGCGAGAGAGGGAGACAGCGCGTGCGAGAGAGGGAGAGAGGGAGACAGCGCGTGCGAGAGAGGGAGAGAGGGAGACAGCGCGTGCGAGAGAGGGAGAGAGGGAGAGAGACAGCGCGTGCGAGAGAGGGAGAGGGAGAGGGAGAGAGACAGCGCGTGCGAGAGTGGGAGAGAGGGAGAGAGACAGCGCGTGCGAGAGTGGGAGAGAGGGAGAGAGACAGCGCGTGCGAGAGTGGGAGAGAGGGAGACAGCGAGTGCGAGAGAGGGAGAGGGAGAGAGACAGTGCGTGCGAGAGAGCGAGAGAGGGAGAGACATCGCGTGCGAGAGAGGGAGAGAGACAGCGCGTGCGAGAGAGGGAGAGAGACAGCGCGTGCGAGAGAGGGAGAGAGACAGCGCGTGCGAGAGAGGGAGAGAGACAGCGCGTGCGAGAGAGGGAGAGAGGGAGCGCGTGCGAGAGAGGGAGAGAGGGAGCGCGTGCGAGAGAGGGAGAGAGGGAGCGCGTGCGAGAGAGGGAGAGAGGGAGAGAGACAGCGCGTGCGAGAGAGGGAGAGAGACAGCGCGTGCGAGAGAGGGAGAGAGACAGCGCGTGCGAGAGAGGGAGAGAGAGAGAGACAGCGCGTGCGAGAGAGGGAGAGAGAGAGAGACAGCGCGTGCGAGAGTGGGAGAGAGGGAGACAGCGCGTGCGAGAGAGGGAGAGAGACAGCGCGTGCGAGAGAGGGAGAGACATCGCGTGCGAGAGAGGGAGAGAGGGAGAGACATCGCGTGCGAGATAGGGAGAGAGGGAGACAGCGCGTGGGAGAGAGAGAGAGGGAGAGAGACAGCGCGTGCGAGAGAGGGAGAGTGGGAGAGAGGGAGACAGCGCGTGCGAGAGAGGGAGAGAGACAGTGAGGGAGAGGGAGAGAAACAGCGCGTGCGAGAGGGGGAGAGAGACAGCGCGTGCGAGAGAGGGAGAGAGACAGCGCGTGCGAGAGAGGGAGAGGGAGAGAGACAGCATGTGCGAGAAAGGGAGAGAGGGAGACAGCGCGTGCGAGAGAGGGAGAGAGGGAGACAGCGCGAGCGAGAGAGGGAGACAGCGCGTGCGAGAGAGGGAGAGAGGGAGACAGCGCGTGCGAGAGAGGGAGAGAGGGAGACAGCGCGTGCGAGAGAGGGAGAGAGGGAGAGAGACAGCGCGTGCGAGAGAGGGAGAGGGAGAGGGAGAGAGACAGCGCGTGCGAGAGAGGGAGAGGGAGAGGGAGAGAGACAGCGCGTGCGAGAGTGGGAGAGAGGGAGAGAGACAGCGCGTGCGAGAGTGGGAGAGAGGGAGAGAGACAGCGCGTGCGAGAGTGGGAGAGAGGGAGACAGCGAGTGCGAGAGAGGGAGAGGGAGAGAGACAGTGCGTGCGAGAGAGCGAGAGAGGGAGAGACATCGCGTGCGAGAGAGGGAGAGAGACAGCGCGTGCGAGAGAGGGAGAGAGACAGCGCGTGCGAGAGAGGGAGAGAGACAGCGCGTGCGAGAGAGGGAGAGAGACAGCGCGTGCGAGAGAGGGAGAGAGACAGCGCGTGCGAGAGAGGGAGAGAGGGAGCGCGTGCGAGAGAGGGAGAGAGACAGCGCGTGCGAGAGAGGGAGAGAGGGAGAGAGACAGCGCGTGCGAGAGAGGGAGAGAGACAGCGCGTGCGAGAGAGGGAGAGAGACAGCGCGTGCGAGAGGGGGAGAGAGGGAGAGAGACAGCGCGTGCGAGAGAGGGAGAGAGAGAGAGACAGCGCGTGCGAGAGAGGGAGAGAGAGAGACAGCGCGTGCGAGAGTGGGAGAGAGGGAGACAGCGCGTGCGAGAGAGCGAGAGGGAGAGAGACAGCGCGTGCGAGAGAGGGAGAGGGAGAGAGACAGCGCGTGCGAGAGAGGGAGAGGGAGAGAGACAGCGCGTGCGAGAGAGGGAGAGGGAGAGAGACAGCGCGTGCGAGAGAGGGAGAGGGAGAGAGACAGCGCGTGCGAGAGAGGGAGAGGGAGAGAGACAGCGCGTGGGAGAGAGGGAGAGGGAGAGAGACAGCGCGTGCGAGAGAGGGAGAGAGAGAGAGACAGCGCGTGGGAGAGAGGGAGACACAGAGGGTGGGAGAGAGGGAGAGGCAGCGCGTGGGAGAGAGGGAGAGACAGCGCGTGCGAGAGAGGGAGAGAGAGAGAGACAGCGCGAGCGAGAGAGGGAGAGGGAGAGAGAGAGAGACAGCGCGTGCGAGAGAGGGAGAGAGAGAGAGACAGCGCGAGCGAGAGAGGGAGAGGGAGAGAGAGAGAGACAGCGCGTGCGAGAGAGGGAGAGAGAGAGAGACAGCGCGTGCGAGAGAGGGAGAGGGAGAGAGAGCGCGTGCGAGAGAGGGAGAGGGAGAGAGAGCGCGTGCGAGAGAGGGAGAGGGAGAGTGAGCGCGTGCGAGAGAGGGAGAGAGACAGCGCGTGGGAGAGAGGGAGACACAGAGGGTGGGAGAGAGGGAGAGGCAGCGCGTGGGAGAGAGGGAGAGACAGCGCGTGCGAGAGAGGGAGAGAGAGAGAGACAGCGCGAGCGAGAGAGGGAGAGGGAGAGAGACAGCGCGTGCCAGAGAGGGAGAGGGAGAGAGACAGCGCATGCCAGAGAGGGAGAGAGACAGCGCGTGCGAGAGAGGGAGAGGGAGAGAGACAGCGCGTGCGAGAGAGGGAGAGGGAGAGAGACAGCGCGTGCGAGAGAGGGAGAGGGAGAGAGAGCGCGTGCGAGAGAGGGAGAGGGAGAGAGACAGCGCGTGCGAGAGAGGGAGAGGGAGAGAGACAGCGCGTGCGAGAGAGGGAGAGGGAGAGAGACAGCGCGTGCGAGAGAGGGAGAGAGACAGCGCGTGCGAGAGAGGGAGAGAGACAGCGCGTGCGAGAGAGGGAGAGAGACAGCGCGTGCGAGAGAGGGAGAGAGACTGCGCGTGCGAGAGAGGGAGAGAGAGAAAGACAGCGCGTGCGAGAGTGGGAGAGGGAGAGAGAGAGAGACAGCGCGTGCGAGAGAGGGAGGGAGAGAGAGAAAGACAGCGCTTGCGAGAGAGAGAGAGAGAGAGACAGCGCGTGGGAGAGAGGGAGAGAGGGAGAGAGACAGCGCGTGGGAGAGAGGGAGAGAGACAGCGCGTGGGAGAGAGGGAGAGAGACAGCGCGTGGGAGAGAGGGAGAGAGACAGCGCGTGGGAGAGAGGGAGAGAGACAGCGCGTGGGAGAGAGGGAGAGAGGGAGAGAGACAGCGCGTGGGAGAGAGGGAGAGACAGCGCGTGGGAGAGAGGGAGAGAGACAGCGCGTGGGAGAGAGGGAGAGAGGGAGAGAGACAGCGCGTGGGAGAGAGGGAGAGACAGCGCGTGGGAGAGAGGGAGAGACAGCGCATGGGAGAGAGGGAGAGACAGCGCGTGGGAGAGAGGGAGAGACAGCGCGTGGGAGAGAGGGAGAGACAGCGCGTGGGAGAGAGGGAGAGACAGCGCGTGGGAGAGAGTGAGAGACAGCGCGTGGGAGAGAGGGAGACGGCGAGAGACAGCGCGTGCGAGAGGGAGAGGGAGCGAGACAGCGCGTGGGAGAGAGAGAGAGGCAGCGCGTGGGAGAGAGAGAGAGGCAGCGCGTGGGAGAGAGAGAGAGGCAGCGCGTGGGAGAGAGGGAGAGAGAGAGGCAGCGCGTGGGAGAGAGAGAGAGGCAGCGCGTGGGAGAGAGAGAGAGGCAGCGCGTGGGAGAGAGAGAGAGGCAGCGCGTGGGAGAGAGGGAGAGAGAGAGGCAGCGCGTGGGAGAGAGAGAGAGGCAGCGCATGCGAGAGAGGGAGAGAGAGAGACAGCGCGTGCGAGAGAGGGAGCGAGAGAGACAGCGCGTGCGAGAGAGGGAGCGAGAGAGACAGCGCGTGCTAGAGAGGGAGAGAGAGAGAGACAGCGCCTACGAGAGAGGGACAGGGAGAGAGACAGCGCATGCGAGAGAGGGAGAGGGAGAGAGACAGCGCGTGCGAGAGAGGGAGAGGGAGAGAGACAGCGACTACGAGAGAGGGACACGGAGAGAGACAGCACGTGGGAGAGAGGGAAGACAGCGCGTGGGAGAGAGGGAGAGACAGCGCGTGGGAGAGAGAGAGAGGCAGCGCGTGGGAGAGAGGGAGAGAGAGAGAGACAGTGCGTGCGAGAGAGGGAGAGACGGCGCGTGCGAGAGAGGGAGAGACATCGCGTGGGAGAGAGGGAGAGACATCGCGTGGGTGAGAGGGAGAGGGAGAGAGACAGCGCGTTGGAGAGAGGGAGAGAGAGAGAGACAGCGCGTTGGAGAGAGGGAGAGAGAGAGAGACAGCGCGTTGGAGAGAGGGAGAGAGAGAGAGACAGCGTGTTGGAGAGAGGGAGAGAGAGAGAGGCAGCGCGTGCGAGAGAGGGAGGGAGAGACAGCGCATGCGAGAGAGGGAGAGAGAGAGAGACAGCGCGTGCGAGAGAGGGAGAGAGAGAGAGACAGCGCGTGCGAGAGAGGGAGAGAGAGAGAGACAGCGCGTGCGAGAGAGGGAGAGAGAGAGAGACAGCGCGTGCGAGATAGGGAGAGAGAGACAGCGCGTGCGAGAGAGATAGAGAGGAAGAGAGACAGACAGCGCGTGCGAGAGAGGGCGAGAGGAAGAGAGAGACAGCGCGTGCGAGAGAGGGAGGGAGAGACAGCGCGTGCGAGAGAGGGAGAGAGAGAGAGACAGCGCGTGCGAGAGAGGGAGAGAGAGAGAGACAGCGCGTGCGAGAGAGGGAGAGAGAGAGAGACAGCGCGTACGAGAGAGGGAGAGAGAGAGAGACAGCGCGTGCGAGAGAGGGAGAGAGAGAGAGACATCGCGTGCGAGATAGGGAGAGAGAGACAGCGCGTGCGAGAGAGGGCGAGAGGAAGAGAGAGACAGCGCGTGCGAGATAGGGAGGGAGAGACAGCGCGTGCGAGAGAGGGAGAGAGAGAGAGACAGCGCGTGCGAGAGAGGGCGAGAGGAAGAGAGAGACAGCGCGTGCGAGAGAGGGAGAGGGAGAGAGACAGCGCGTGCGAGAGAGGGAGAGGGAGAGAGACAGCGCGTGCGAGAGAGGGAGAGGGAGAGAGACAGCGCGTGCGAGAGAGGGAGAGGGAGAGAGACAGCGCGTGCGAGAGAGGGAGAGGGAGAGAGACAGCGCGTGCGAGAGAGGGAGAGGGAGAGAGACAGTGCGTGCGAGAGAGGGAGAGAGAGAGAGACAGCGTGTGAGGGAGAGGGAGAGAAGCGCGTGCGAGAGAGGGAGAGGGAGAGAGACAGCGCGTGCGAGAGAGGGAGAGGGAGAGAGACAGCGCGTGCGAGAGAGGGAGAGGGAGAGAGAGCGCGTGCGAGAGAGGGAGAGGGAGAGTGAGCGCGTGCGAGAGAGGGAGGGGGAGAGTGAGCGCGTGGGAGAGAGGGAGACACAGAGGGTGGGAGAGAGGGAGAGGCAGCGCGTGGGAGAGAGGGAGAGACAGCGCGTGCGAGAGAGGGAGAGAGAGAGAGACAGCGCGTGCGAGAGAGGGAGAGGGAGAGAGACAGCACGTGCCAGAGAGGGAGAGGGAGAGAGACAGCGCGTGCCAGAGAGGGAGAGAGACAGCGCGTGCCAGAGAGGGAGAGGGAGAGAGACAGCGCGTGCGAGAGAGGGAGAGGGAGAGAGACAGCGCGTGCGAGAGAGGGAGAGGGAGAGAGACAGCGCGTGCGAGAGAGGGAGTGAGACAGCGCGTGCGAGAGAGGGAGAGAGAGAAATACAGCGCGTGCGAGAGTGGGAGAGGGAGAGAGACAGCGCGTGCGAGAGAGGGAGAGAGAGAGAGACAGCGCGTGCGAGAGAGGGAGAGAGAGAGAGACAGCGCGTGCGGGAGAGGGAGAGACAGCGCGTGCGAGGGAGGGAGAGACAGCGCGTGCGAGAGAGGGAGAGACAGCGCGTGCGAGAGAGGGAGGGAGAGAGAGAGACAGCGCGTGCGAGAGAGGGAGAGAGAGAGAGACAGCGCGTGCGAGAGAGGGAGAGAGGGAGAGACAGCGCGTGCGAGGGAGGGAGAGACTGCACGTGCGGGAGAGGGAGAGACAGCGCGTGCGAGAGAGGGAGAGACAGCGCGTGCGAGAGAGGGAGAGAGGGAGAGACAGCGCGTGCGAGAGAGGGAGAGAGAGAGAGACAGCGCGTGCGAGACAGGGAGAGAGAGAGAGAGAGAGACAGCGCGTGCGAGAGAGGGAGAGACAGCGCGAGCGAGAGAGGGAGAGAGAGAGAGACGGCGCGTGCGAGACAGGGAGAGAGAGAGAGACAGCGCGTGCGAGAGAGGGAGAGACAGCGCGTGCGGGAGAGGGAGAGACAGCGCGTGCGAGAGAGGGAGAGACAGCGCGTGCGAGAGAGGGAGGGAGAGAGAGAGGACAGCGCGTGCGAGAGAGGGAGGGAGAGAGAGAGAGAGACAGCGCGTGCGAGAGAGGGAGAGACAGCGCGTGCGAGAGAGGGAGAGACAGCGCGTGCGAGAGAGGGAGGGAGAGAGAGAGACAGCGCGTGCGAGAGAGGGAGGGAGAGAGAGAGAGAGACAGCGCGTGCGAGAGAGGGAGAGAGGGAGAAGGAGAGACAGCGCCTGCGAGAGTGGGAGAGAGAGAGAGACAGCGCGTGCGAGAGAGGGAGGGAGAGAGACAGCGCGTGCGGGAGAGGGAGAGACTGCACGTGCGAGAGAGGGAGAGGGAGAGAGACAGCGCGTGCGAGAGAGGGAGAGGGAGAGACAGCGCGTGCGAGGGAGGGAGAGTCAGCGCGTGCGAGGGAGGGAGAGTCAGCGCGTGCGAGAGAGAGAGAGACAGCGCGTGCGAGAGAGGGAGAGAGAGAGAGACAGCACGTGCGAGAGAGGGAGGGAGAGAGACAGCGCGTGCGAGAGAGGGAGGGAGAGAGACAGCGCGTGCGGGAGAGGGAGAGACAGCGCGTGCGGGAGAGGGAGAGACAGCGCGTGCGGGAGAGGGAGAGACAGCGCGTGCGAGAGAGGGAGAGACAGTGCGTGCGAGAGAGGGAGAGACAGCGCGTGCGAGAGAGGGAGGGAGAGAGAGAGAGACAGCGCGTGCGAGAGAGGGAGAGACAGCGCGTGCGAGAGAGGGAGAGACAGCGCGTGCGAGGGAGGGAGAGACAGCGCGTGCGAGGGAGGGGGAGATAGCGCGTGCGAGAGAGGGAGAGACAGCGCGTGCGAGAGAGGGAGGGAGAGAGAGAGAGACAGCGCGTGTGAGAGAGGGAGAGAGGGAGAAGGAGAGACAGCGCCTGCGAGAGAGGGAGAGAGAGAGAGACAGCGAGAGCGAGAGAGGGAGAGAGAGAGAGACAGCGCGTGCGAGAGAGGGAGAGAGAGAGAGACAGCGAGAGCGAGAGAGGGAGAGAGAGAGAGAGAGCGCGTGCGAGAATGGGAGAGAGAGAGAGATAGCGCGTGCGAGAGAGGGAGAGTGAGAGAGACAGCGCGTGCGAGAGAGGGAGAGTGAGAGAGACAGCGCGTGCGAGAGAGGGAGGGAGAGAGACAGCGCGTGCGGGAGAGGGAGAGACTGCACGTGCGAGAGAGGGAGAGGGAGAGAGACAGCGCGAGAGAGGGAGAGGGAGAGAGACAGCGCGTGCGAGAGAGGGAGAGGGAGAGAGCGCGTGCGAGAGAGGGAGAGGGAGAGAGACAGCGCGTGCGAGAGAGGGAGAGGGAGAGAGACAGCGCGTGCGAGAGAGGGAGAGGGAGAGAGACAGCGCGTGCGAGAGAGGGAGAGAGAGAGAGACAGCGCGTGCGAGAGAGCGAGAGAGAGAGAGACAGCGCGTGCGAGAGAGCGAGAGAGAGAGAGACAGCGCGTGGGAGAGAGAGAGACAGCACGTGCGAGAGAGGGAGAGAGAGAGACAGCACGTGAGAGAGAGCGAGAGAGAGAGAGACAGCGCGTGCGAGAGAGGGAGAGAGAGAGAGACAGCGCATGCGAGAGAGGGAGAGGGAGAGAGCGCGTGCGAGAGAGGGAGAGGGAGAGAGACAGCGCGTGCGAGAGAGGGAGAGGGAGAGAGACAGCGCGTGCGAGAGAGGGAGAGGGAGAGAGACAGCGCGTGCGAGAGAGGGAGAGGGAGAGAGACAGCGCGTGCGAGAGAGGGAGAGAGAGAGAGACAGCGCGTGCGAGAGAGCGAGAGAGAGAGAGACAGCGCGTGCGAGAGAGCGAGAGAGAGAGAGAGACAGCGCGTGGGAGAGAGAGAGACAGCACGTGCGAGAGAGGGAGAGAGAGAGACAGCACGTGAGAGAGAGCGAGAGAGAGAGAGACAGCGCGTGCGAGAGAGGGAGAGAGAGAGCGACAGCGCGTGCGAGAGAGGGAGAGAGAGAGCGACAGCGCATGCGAGAGAGGGAGAGAGAGACACAGCGCGTGCGAGAGAGGGAGAGAGAGAGACAGCGCGTGCGAGAGAGGGAGAGACAGCGCGTGCGGGAGAGGGAGAGAGAGAGAGACAGCGCGTGCGGGAGAGGGAGAGACTGCACGTGCGAGAGAGGGAGAGGGAGAGAGACAGCGTGTGCGAGAGAGGGAGAGAGAGACAGCGCGTGCGAGAGACGGAGAGAGGGAGAGGGAGAGAGACAGTGCGTGCGAGAGAGGGAGAGAGACAGCGCATGCGAGAGAGGGAGAGGGAGAGAGACAGCGTGTGAGGGAGAGGGAGAGAAGCGCGTGCGAGAGAGGGAGAGGGAGAGAGACAGCGCGTGCGAGAGAGGGAGAGAGACAGCGCGTGCGAGAGAGGGAGAGGGAGAGAGACAGCGCGTGCGAGAGAGGGAGAGGGAGAGAGACAGCGCGTGCGAGAGAGGGAGAGGGAGAGAGAGCGCGTGCGAGAGAGGGAGAGGGAGAGTGAGCGCGTGCGAGAGAGGGAGGGGGAGAGTGAGCGCGTGGGAGAGAGGGAGACACAGAGGGTGGGAGAGAGGGAGAGGCAGCGCGTGGGAGAGAGGGAGAGACAGCGCGTGCGAGAGAGGGAGAGAGAGAGAGACAGCGCGTGCGAGAGAGGGAGAGGGAGAGAGACAGCGCGTGCCAGAGAGGGAGAGGGAGAGAGACAGCGCGTGCCAGAGAGGGAGAGAGACAGCGCGTGCCAGAGAGGGAGAGGGAGAGAGACAGCGCGTGCCAGAGAGGGAGAGGGAGAGAGACAGCGCGTGCGAGAGAGGGAGAGGGAGAGAGACAGCGCGTGCGAGAGAGGGAGAGGGAGAGAGACAGCGCGTGCGAGAGAGGGAGAGGGAGAGAGACAGTGCGTGCGAGAGAGGGAGAGAGACAGCGCATGCGAGAGAGGGAGAGGGAGAGAGACAGCGTGTGAGGGAGAGGGAGAGAAGCGCGTGCGAGAGAGGGAGAGGGAGAGAGACAGCGCGTGCGAGAGAGGGAGTGAGAAAGCGCGTGCGAGAGAGGGAGAGAGACTGCGCGTGCGAGAGAGGGAGAGAGAGAAATACAGCGCGTGCGAGAGTGGGAGAGGGAGAGAGACAGCGCGTGCGAGAGAGGGAGAGAGAGAGACAGCGTGTGAGGGAGAGGGAGAGAAGCGCGTGCGAGAGAGGGAGAGGGAGAGAGACAGCGCGTGCGAGAGAGGGAGTGAGACAGCGCGTGCGAGAGAGGGAGAGAGACTGCGCGTGCGAGAGAGGGAGAGAGAGAAATACAGCGCGTGCGAGAGTGGGAGAGGGAGAGAGACAGCGCGTGCGAGAGAGGGAGAGGGAGAGAAGCGCGTGCGAGAGAGGGAGAGGGAGAGAGACAGCGCGTGCGAGAGAGGGAGTGAGACAGCGCGTGCGAGAGAGGGAGAGAGACTGCGCGTGCGAGAGAGGGAGAGAGAGAAATACAGCGCGTGCGAGAGTGGGAGAGGGAGAGAGACAGCGCGTGCGAGAGAGGGAGAGGGAGAGAGACAGCGCGTGCGAGAGAGGGAGAGGGAGAGAGACAGCGCGTGCGAGAGAGCGAGAGAGAGAGAGACAGCGCGTGGGAGAGAGAGAGACAGCACGTGCGAGAGAGGGAGAGAGAGAGACAGCACGTGAGAGAGAGCGAGAGAGAGAGAGACAGCGCGTGCGAGAGAGGGAGAGAGAGAGAGACAGCGCATGCGAGAGAGGGAGAGGGAGAGAGCGCGTGCGAGAGAGGGAGAGGGAGAGAGACAGCGCGTGCGAGAGAGGGAGAGGGAGAGAGACAGCGCGTGCGAGAGAGGGAAAGGGAGAGAGACAGCGCGTGCGAGAGAGGGAGAGAGACAGCGCGTGCGAGAGAGGGAGAGAGAGAGGGACAGCGCGTGCGAGAGAGCGAGAGAGAGAGAGACAGCGCGTGCGAGAGAGCGAGAGAGAGAGAGACAGCGCGTGGGAGAGAGAGAGACAGCACGTGCGAGAGAGGGAGAGAGAGAGACAGCACGTGAGAGAGAGCGAGAGAGCGAGAGAGAGAGAGACAGCGCGTGCGAGAGAGGGAGAGAGAGAGCGACAGCGCGTGCGAGAGAGGGAGAGAGAGAGACAGCGCGTGCGAGAGAGGGAGAGAGAGAGACAGCGCGTGCGAGAGAGGGAGAGACAGCGCGTGCGGGAGAGGGAGAGAGAGAGAGACAGCGCGTGCGGGAGAGGGAGAGACTGCACGTGCGAGAGAGGGAGAGGGAGAGAGACAGCGTGTGCGAGAGAGGGAGAGAGAGACAGCGTGTGCGAGAGAGGGAGAGAGAGACAGCGCGTGCGAGAGACGGAGAGAGGGAGAGGGAGAGAGACAGTGCGTGCGAGAGAGGGAGAGAGACAGCGCATGCGAGAGAGGGAGAGGGAGAGAGACAGCGTGTGAGGGAGAGGGAGAGAAGCGCGTGCGAGAGAGGGAGAGGGAGAGAGACAGCGCGTGCGAGAGAGGGACAGGGAGAGAGACAGCGCGTGCGAGAGAGGGAGAGGGAGAGAGACAGCGCGTGCGAGAGAGGGAGAGGGAGAGAGACAGCGCGTGCGAGAGAGGGAGAGGGAGAGAGAGCGCGTGCGAGAGAGGGAGAGGGAGAGTGAGCGCGTGCGAGAGAGGGAGGGGGAGAGTGAGCGCGTGGGAGAGAGGGAGACACAGAGGGTGGGAGAGAGGGAGAGGCAGCGCGTGGGAGAGAGGGAGAGACAGCGCGTGCGAGAGAGGGAGAGAGAGAGAGACAGCGCGTGCGAGAGAGGGAGAGGGAGAGAGACAGCGCGTGCCAGAGAGGGAGAGGGAGAGAGACAGCGCGTGCCAGAGAGGGAGAGAGACAGCGCGTGCCAGAGAGGGAGAGGGAGAGAGACAGCGCGTGCGAGAGAGGGAAAGGGAGAGAGATAGCGCGTGCGAGAGAGGGAGAGAGAGAGAGACAGCGCGTGCGAGAGAGGGAGAGAGAGAGAGACAGCGCGTGCGAGAGAGGGAGAGAGAGAGAGACAGCGCGTGCGAGAGAGGGAGGGAGAGAGAGACAGCGCGTGCGAGAGAGGGAGGGAGAGAGACAGCGCGTGCGGGAGAGGGAGAGGGAGAGAGCGCGTGCGAGAGAGGGAGAGGGAGAGAGACAGCGCGTGCGAGAGAGGGAGAGGGAGAGAGACAGCGCGTGCGAGAGAGGGAGAGGGAGAGAGACAGCGCGTGCGAGAGAGGGAGAGAGAGAGAGACAGCGCGTGCGAGAGAGCGAGAGAGAGAGAGACAGCGCGTGCGAGAGAGCGAGAGAGAGAGAGACAGCGCGTGGGAGAGAGAGAGACAGCACGTGCGAGAGAGGGAGAGAGAGAGACAGCACGTGAGAGAGAGCGAGAGAGAGAGAGACAGCGCGTGCGAGAGAGGGAGAGAGAGAGAGACAGCGCATGCGAGAGAGGGAGAGGGAGAGAGCGCGTGCGAGAGAGGGAGAGGGAGAGAGACAGCGCGTGCGAGAGAGGGAGAGGGAGAGAGACAGCGCGTGCGAGAGAGGGAGAGGGAGAGAGACAGCGCGTGCGAGAGAGGGAGAGGGAGAGAGACAGCGCGTGCGAGAGAGCGAGAGAGAGAGAGACAGCGCGTGCGAGAGAGGGAGAGGGAGAGAGACAGCGCGTGCGAGAGAGCGAGAGAGAGAGAGACAGCGCGTGGGAGAGAGAGAGACAGCACGTGCGAGAGAGGGAGAGAGAGAGACAGCACGTGAGAGAGAGCGAGAGAGAGAGAGACAGCGCGTGCGAGAGAGGGAGAGAGAGAGCGACAGCGCATGCGAGAGAGGGAGAGAGAGAGACAGCGCGTGCGAGAGAGGGAGAGAGAGAGACAGCGCGTGCGAGAGAGGGAGAGACAGCGCGTGCGGGAGAGGGAGAGAGAGAGAGACAGCGCGTGCGGGAGAGGGAGAGACTGCACGTGCGAGAGAGGGAGAGGGAGAGAGACAGCGTGTGCAAGAGAGGGAGAGAGAGACAGCGCGTGCGAGAGACGGAGATAGGGAGAGGGAGAGAGACAGTGCGTGCGAGAGAGGGAGAGAGACAGCGCATGCGAGAGAGGGAGAGGGAGAGAGACAGCGTGTGAGGGAGAGGGAGAGAAGCGCGTGCGAGAGAGGGAGAGGGAGAGAGACAGCGCGTGCGAGAGAGGGAGAGGGAGAGAGACAGCGCGTGCGAGAGAGGGAGAGGGAGAGAGACAGCGCGTGCGAGAGAGGGAGAGGGAGAGAGACAGCGCGTGCGAGAGAGGGAGAGGGAGAGAGAGCGCGTGCGAGAGAGGGAGAGGGAGAGTGAGCGCGTGCGAGAGAGGGAGGGGGAGAGTGAGCGCGTGGGAGAGAGGGAGACACAGAGGGTGGGAGAGAGGGAGAGGCAGCGCGTGGGAGAGAGGGAGAGACAGCGCGTACGAGAGAGGGAGAGAGAGAGAGACAGCGCGTGCGAGAGAGGGAGAGGGAGAGAGACAGCGCGTGCCAGAGAGGGAGAGGGAGAGAGACAGCGCGTGCCAGAGAGGGAGAGAGACAGCGCGTGCCAGAGAGGGAGAGGGAGAGAGACAGCGCGTGCGAGAGAGGGAGAGGGAGAGAGACAGCGCGTGCGAGAGAGGGAGAGGGAGAGAGACAGTGCGTGCGAGAGAGGGAGAGAGACAGCGCATGCGAGAGAGGGAGAGGGAGAGAGACAGCGTGTGAGGGAGAGGGAGAGAAGCGCGTGCGAGAGAGGGAGAGGGAGAGAGACAGCGTGTGCGAGAGAGGGAGTGAGACAGCGCGTGCGAGAGAGGGAGAGAGACTGCGCGTGCGAGAGAGGGAGAGAGAGAAATACAGCGCGTGCGAGAGTGGGAGAGGGAGAGAGACAGCGCGTGCGAGAGAGGGAGAGAGACAGCGCGTGCGAGAGAGGGAGAGGGAGAGAGACAGCGCGTGCGAGAGAGGGAGAGAGAGAGAGACAGCGCGTGCGAGAGAGCGAGAGAGAGAGAGACAGCGCGTGCGAGAGAGCGAGAGAGAGAGAGACAGCGCGTGGGAGAGAGAGAGACAGCACGTGCGAGAGAGGGAGAGAGAGAGACAGCACGTGAGAGAGAGCGAGAGAGAGAGAGACAGCGCGTGCGAGAGAGGGAGAGAGAGAGAGACAGCGCATGCGAGAGAGGGAGAGGGAGAGAGCGCGTGCGAGAGAGGGAGAGGGAGAGAGACAGCGCGTGCGAGAGAGCGAGAGAGAGAGAGACAGCGCGTGGGAGAGAGAGAGACAGCACGTGCGAGAGAGGGAGAGAGAGAGACAGCACGTGAGAGAGAGCGAGAGAGAGAGAGACAGCGCGTGCGAGAGAGGGAGAGAGAGAGCGACAGCGCATGCGAGAGAGGGAGAGAGAGAGACAGCGCGTGCGAGAGAGGGAGAGAGAGAGACAGCGCGTGCGAGAGAGGGAGAGACAGCGCGTGCGGGAGAGGGAGAGAGAGAGAGACAGCGCGTGCGGGAGAGGGAGAGACTGCACGTGCGAGAGAGGGAGAGGGAGAGAGACAGCGTGTGCGAGAGAGGGAGAGAGAGACAGCGCGTGCGAGAGACGGAGAGAGGGAGAGGGAGAGAGACAGTGCGTGCGAGAGAGGGAGAGAGACAGCGCATGCGAGAGAGGGAGAGGGAGAGAGACAGCGTGTGAGGGAGAGGGAGAGAAGCGCGTGCGAGAGAGGGAGAGGGAGAGAGACAGCGCGTGCGAGAGAGGGAGAGGGAGAGAGACAGCGCGTGCGAGAGAGGGAGAGGGAGAGAGACAGCGCGTGCGAGAGAGGGAGAGGGAGAGAGACAGCGCGTGCGAGAGAGGGAGAGGGAGAGAGAGCGCGTGCGAGAGAGGGAGAGGGAGAGTGAGCGCGTGCGAGAGAGGGAGGGGGAGAGTGAGCGCGTGGGAGAGAGGGAGACACAGAGGGTGGGAGAGAGGGAGAGGCAGCGCGTGGGAGAGAGGGAGAGACAGCGCGTGCGAGAGAGGGAGAGAGAGAGACAGCGCGTGCGAGAGAGGGAGAGGGAGAGAGACAGCGCGTGCCAGAGAGGGAGAGGGAGAGAGACAGCGCGTGCCAGAGAGGGAGAGAGACAGCGCGTGCCAGAGAGGGAGAGGGAGAGAGACAGCGCGTGCGAGAGAGGGAGAGGGAGAGAGACAGCGCGTGCGAGAGAGGGAGAGGGAGAGAGACAGTGCGTGCGAGAGAGGGAGAGAGACAGCGCATGCGAGAGAGGGAGAGGGAGAGAAGCGCGTGCGAGAGAGGGAGAGGGAGAGAGACAGCGCGTGCGAGAGAGGGAGTGAGAAAGCGCGTGCGAGAGAGGGAGAGAGACTGCGCGTGCGAGAGAGGGAGAGAGAGAAATACAGCGCGTGCGAGAGTGGGAGAGGGAGAGAGACAGCGCGTGCGAGAGAGGGAGAGAGAGAGAGACAGCGCGTGCGAGAGAGGGAGAGAGAGAGACAGCGCGTGCGGGAGAGGGAGAGACAGCGCGTGCGAGGGAGGGAGAGACAGCGCGTGCGAGAGAGGGAGAGACAGCGCGTGCGAGAGAGGGAGGGAGAGAGAGAGACAGCGCGTGCGAGAGAGGGAGAGAGAGAGAGACAGCGCGTGCGAGAGTGGGAGAGAGGGAGAGACAGCGCGTGCGAGAGAGGGAGAGAGAGAGACAGCGCGTGCGAGAGAGGGAGAGAGGGAGAGACAGCGCGTGCGAGGGAGGGAGAGACTGCACGTGCGGGAGAGGGAGAGACAGCGCGTGCGAGAGAGGGAGAGACAGCGCGTGTGAGAGAGGGAGAGAGAGAGATACAGCGCGTGCGAGAGAGGGAGAGAGAGAGAGACAGCGCGTGCGAGACAGGGAGAGAGAGAGAGAGAGAGACAGCGCGTGCGAGAGAGGGAGAGACAGCGCGAGCGAGAGAGGGAGAGAGAGAGAGACGGCGCGTGCGAGACAGGGAGAGAGAGAGAGACAGCGCGGGCGAGACAGGGAGAGACAGCGCGTGCGGGAGAGGGAGAGACAGCGCGTGTGAGAGAGGGAGAGACAGCGCGTGCAAGAGAGGGAGGGAGAGAGAGAGACAGCGCGTGCGAGAGAGGGAGGGAGAGAGAGAGAGAGACAGCGCGTGCGAGAGAGGGAGAGACAGCGCGTGCGAGAGAGGGAGGGAGAGAGAGAGACAGCGCGTGCGAGAGAGGGAGGGAGAGAGAGAGAGAGACAGCGCGTGCGAGAGAGGGAGAGAGGGAGAAGGAGAGACAGCGCCTGCGAGAGTGGGAGAGAGAGAGAGACAGCGCGTGCGAGAGAGGGAGGGAGAGAGACAGCGCGTGCGGGAGAGGGAGAGACTGCACGTGCGAGAGAGGGAGAGGGAGAGAGACAGCGCGTGCGAGAGAGGGCGAGGGAGAGACAGCGCGTGCGAGGGAGGGAGAGTCAGCGCGTGCGAGAGAGAGAGAGACAGCGCGTGCGAGAGAGGGAGAGAGAGAGAGACAGCGCGTGCGAGAGAGGGAGGGAGAGAGACAGCGCGTGCGGGAGAGGGAGAGACAGCGCGTGCGAGAGAGGGAGAGACAGTGCGTGCGAGAGAGGGAGAGACAGCGCGTGCGAGGGAGGGAGAGTCAGCGCGTGCGAGGGAGGGAGAGTCAGCGCGTGCGAGAGAGAGAGAGACAGCGCGTGCGAGAGAGGGAGAGAGAGAGAGACAGCGCGTGCGAGAGAGGGAGGGAGAGAGACAGCGCGTGCGGGAGAGGGAGAGACAGCGCGTGCGAGAGAGGGAGAGACAGTGCGTGCGAGAGAGGGAGAGACAGCGTGTGCGAGAGAGGGAGAGGGAGAGTGAGCGCGTGCGAGAGAGGGAGGGGGAGAGTGAGCGCGTGGGAGAGAGGGAGACACAGAGGGTGGGAGAGAGGGAGAGGCAGCGCGTGGGAGAGAGGGAGAGACAGCGCGTGCGAGAGAGGGAGAGAGAGAGAGACAGCGCGTGCGAGAGAGGGAGAGGGAGAGAGACAGCGCGTGCCAGAGAGGGAGAGGGAGAGAGACAGCGCGTGCCAGAGAGGGAGAGAGACAGCGCGTGCCAGAGAGGGAGAGGGAGAGAGACAGCGCGTGCGAGAGAGGGAGAGGGAGAGAGATAGCGCGTGCGAGAGAGGGAGAGAGAGAGAGACAGCGCGTGCGAGAGAGGGAGAGAGAGAGAGACAGCGCGTGCGAGAGAGGGAGAGAGAGAGAGACAGCGCGTGCGAGAGAGGGAGAGAGAGAGAGACAGCGCGTGCGAGAGAGGGAGAGAGAGAGAGACAGCGCGTGCGAGAGAGGGAGAGAGAGAGAGACAGCGCGTGCGAGAGAGGGAGAGAGAGAGAGACAGCGCGTGCGAGAGAGGGAGAGAGAGAGAGACAGCGCGTGCGAGAGAGGGAGGGAGAGAGAGACAGCGCGTGCGGGAGAGGGAGAGACTGCACGTGCGAGAGAGGGAGAGGGAGAGAGACAGCGCGAGAGAGGGAGTGGGAGAGAGACAGCGCGTGCGAGAGAGGGAGAGGGAGAGAGCGCGTGCGAGAGAGGGAGAGGGAGAGAGACAGCGCGTGCGAGAGAGGGAGAGGGAGAGAGACAGCGCGTGCGAGAGAGGGAGAGGGAGAGAGACAGCGCGTGCGAGAGAGGGAGAGAGAGAGAGACAGCGCGTGCGAGAGAGCGAGAGAGAGAGAGACAGCGCGTGCGAGAGAGCGAGAGAGAGAGAGACAGCGCGTGGGAGAGAGAGAGACAGCACGTGCGAGAGAGGGAGAGAGAGAGACAGCACGTGAGAGAGAGGGAGAGAGAGAGAGACAGCGCATGCGAGAGAGGGAGAGGGAGAGAGTGCGTGCGAGAGAGGGAGAGGGAGAGAGACAGCGCGTGCGAGAGAGGGAGAGGGAGAGAGACAGCGCGTGCGAGAGAGGGAGAGGGAGAGAGACAGCGTGTGCGAGAGAGGGAGAGGGAGAGAGACAGCGCGTGCGAGAGAGCGAGAGAGAGAGAGACAGCGCGTGCAAGAGAGCGAGAGAGAGAGAGACAGCGCGTGCGAGAGAGCGAGAGAGAGAGAGAGAGACAGCGCGTGCGAGAGAGGGAGAGAGAGAGAGACAGCGCGTGCGAGAGAGGGAGAGAGAGAGAGACAGCGCGTGCGAGAGAGGGAGAGAGAGAGAGACAGCGCGTGCGAGAGAGGGAGAGAGAGAGAGACAGCGCGTGCGAGAGAGGGAGAGAGAGAGAGACAGCGCGTGCGAGAGAGGGAGAGAGAGAGAGACAGCGCGTGCGAGAGAGGGAGGGAGAGAGAGACAGCGCGTGCGGGAGAGGGAGAGACTGCACGTGCGAGAGAGGGAGAGGGAGAGAGACAGCGCGAGAGAGGGAGTGGGAGAGAGACAGCGCGTGCGAGAGAGGGAGAGGGAGAGAGCGCGTGCGAGAGAGGGAGAGGGAGAGAGACAGCGCGTGCGAGAGAGGGAGAGGGAGAGAGACAGCGCGTGCGAGAGAGGGAGAGGGAGAGAGACAGCGCGTGTGAGAGAGCGAGAGAGAGAGAGACAGCGCGTGCGAGAGAGCGAGAGAGAGAGAGACAGCGCGTGGGAGAGAGAGAGACAGCACGTGCGAGAGAGGGAGAGAGAGAGACAGCACGTGCGAGAGAGGGAGAGAGAGAGAGACAGCGCATGCGAGAGAGGGAGAGGGAGAGAGTGCGTGCGAGAGAGGGAGAGGGAGAGAGACAGCGCGTGCGAGAGAGGGAGAGGGAGAGAGACAGCGCGTGCGAGAGAGGGAGAGGGAGAGAGACAGCGCGTGCGAGAGAGGGAGAGGGAGAGAGACAGCGCGTGGGAGAGAGAGAGAGAGAGAGAGACAGCGCGTGCGAGAGAGCGAGAGAGAGAGAGACAGCGCGTGGGAGAGAGCGAGAGAGAGAGAGACAGCGCGTGCAAGAGAGCGAGAGAGAGAGAGACAGCGCGTGCAAGAGAGCGAGAGAGAGAGAGACAGCGCGTGCGAGAGAGCGAGAGAGAGAGAGACAGCGCGTGCGAGAGAGCGAGAGAGAGAGAGACAGCGCGTGCAAGAGAGCGAGAGAGAGAGAGACAGCGCGTGCGAGAGAGCGAGAGAGAGAGAGACAGCGCGTGGGAGAGAGAGAGACAGCACGTGCGAGAGAGGGAGAGAGAGAGACAGCACGTGAGAGAGAGCGAGAGAGAGAGAGACAGCGCGTGCGAGAGAGGGAGAGAGAGAGCGACAGCGCGTGCGAGAGAGGGAGAGAGAGAGACAGCGCGTGCGAGAGAGGGAGAGAGAGAGAGACAGCGCGTGAGGGAGAGGGAGAGACTGCACGTGCGAGAGAGGGAGAGAGAGACAGCGCGTGCGAGAGACGGAGAGAGGGAGAGGGAGAGAGACAGTGCGTGCGAGAGAGGGAGAGGGAGAGAGACAGCGCATGCGAGAGAGGGAGAGGGAGAGAGACAGCGCGTGCGAGAGAGGGAGAGGGAGAGAGACAGCGCGTGCGAGAGAGGGAGAGGGAGAGAGAGCGCGTGCGAGAGAGGGAGAGGGAGAGTGAGCGCGTGCGAGAGAGGGAGGGGGAGAGTGAGCGCGTGGGAGAGAGGGAGACACAGAGGGTGGGAGAGAGGGAGAGGCAGCGCGTGGGAGAGAGGGAGAGACAGCGCGTGCGAGAGAGGGAGAGAGAGAGAGACAGCGCGTGCGAGAGAGGGAGAGGGAGAGAGACAGCGCGTGCCAGAGAGGGAGAGGGAGAGAGACAGCGCGTGCCAGAGAGGGAGAGAGACAGCGCGTGCCAGAGAGGGAGAGGGAGAGAGACAGCGCGTGCGAGAGAGGGAGAGGGAGAGAGACAGCGCGTGCGAGAGAGGGAGAGGGAGAGAGACAGTGCGTGCGAGAGAGGGAGAGAGACAGCGCATGCGAGAGAGGGAGAGGGAGAGAGACAGCGTGTGAGGGAGAGGGAGAGAAGCGCGTGCGAGAGAGGGAGAGGGAGAGAGACAGCGTGTGCGAGAGAGGGAGTGAGACAGCGCGTGCGAGAGAGGGAGAGAGACTGCGCGTGCGAGAGAGGGAGAGAGAGAAATACAGCGCGTGCGAGAGTGGGAGAGGGAGAGAGACAGCGCGTGCGAGAGAGGGAGAGGGAGAGAGACAGCGCGTGCGAGAGAGGGAGAGGGAGAGAGACAGCGCGTGCGAGAGAGGGAGAGAGAGAGAGACAGCGCGTGCGAGAGAGCGAGAGAGAGAGAGACAGCGCGTGCGAGAGAGCGAGAGAGAGAGAGACAGCGCGTGGGAGAGAGAGAGACAGCACGTGCGAGAGAGGGAGAGAGAGAGACAGCACGTGAGAGAGAGCGAGAGAGAGAGAGAGACAGCGCGTGCGAGAGAGGGAGAGAGAGAGAGACAGCGCATGCGAGAGAGGGAGAGGGAGAGAGCGCGTGCGAGAGAGGGAGAGAGAGAGAGACAGCGCATGCGAGAGAGGGAGAGGGAGAGAGCGCGTGCGAGAGAGGGAGAGGGAGAGAGACAGCGCGTGCGAGAGAGCGAGAGAGAGAGAGGCAGCGCGTGGGAGAGAGAGAGACAGCACGTGCGAGAGAGGGAGAGAGAGAGACAGCACGTGAGAGAGAGCGAGAGAGAGAGAGACAGCGCGTGCGAGAGAGGGAGAGAGAGAGCGACAGCGCATGCGAGAGAGGGAGAGAGAGAGACAGCGCGTGCGAGAGAGGGAGAGAGAGAGACAGCGCGTGCGAGAGAGGGAGAGACAGCGCGTGCGGGAGAGGGAGAGAGAGAGAGACAGCGCGTGCGGGAGAGGGAGAGACTGCACGTGCGAGAGAGGGAGAGGGAGAGAGACAGCGTGTGCGAGAGAGGGAGAGAGAGACAGCGCGTGCGAGAGACGGAGAGAGGGAGAGGGAGAGAGACAGTGCGTGCGAGAGAGGGAGAGAGACAGCGCATGCGAGAGAGGGAGAGGGAGAGAGACAGCGTGTGAGGGAGAGGGAGAGAAGCGCGTGCGAGAGAGGGAGAGGGAGAGAGACAGCGCGTGCGAGAGAGGGAGAGGGAGAGAGACAGCGCGTGCGAGAGAGGGAGAGGGAGAGAGACAGCGCGTGCGAGAGAGGGAGAGGGAGAGAGACAGCGCGTGCGAGAGAGGGAGAGGGAGAGAGAGCGCGTGCGAGAGAGGGAGAGGGAGAGTGAGCGCGTGCGAGAGAGGGAGGGGGAGAGTGAGCGCGTGGGAGAGAGGGAGACACAGAGGGTGGGAGAGAGGGAGAGGCAGCGCGTGGGAGAGAGGGAGAGACAGCGCGTGCGAGAGAGGGAGAGAGAGAGACAGCGCGTGCGAGAGAGGGAGAGGGAGAGAGACAGCGCGTGCCAGAGAGGGAGAGGGAGAGAGACAGCGCGTGCCAGAGAGGGAGAGAGACAGCGCGTGCCAGAGAGGGAGAGGGAGAGAGACAGCGCGTGCGAGAGAGGGAGAGGGAGAGAGACAGCGCGTGCGAGAGAGGGAGAGGGAGAGAGACAGTGCGTGCGAGAGAGGGAGAGAGACAGCGCATGCGAGAGAGGGAGAGGGAGAGAAGCGCGTGCGAGAGAGGGAGAGGGAGAGAGACAGCGCGTGCGAGAGAGGGAGTGAGAAAGCGCGTGCGAGAGAGGGAGAGAGACTGCGCGTGCGAGAGAGGGAGAGAGAGAAATACAGCGCGTGCGAGAGTGGGAGAGGGAGAGAGACAGCGCGTGCGAGAGAGGGAGAGAGAGAGAGACAGCGCGTGCGAGAGAGGGAGAGAGAGAGACAGCGCGTGCGGGAGAGGGAGAGACAGCGCGTGCGAGGGAGGGAGAGACAGCGCGTGCGAGAGAGGGAGAGACAGCGCGTGCGAGAGAGGGAGGGAGAGAGAGAGACAGCGCGTGCGAGAGAGGGAGAGAGAGAGAGACAGCGCGTGCGAGAGTGGGAGAGAGGGAGAGACAGCGCGTGCGAGAGAGGGAGAGAGAGAGACAGCGCGTGCGAGAGAGGGAGAGAGGGAGAGACAGCGCGTGCGAGGGAGGGAGAGAGGGAGAAGGAGAGACAGCGCCTGCGAGAGTGGGAGAGAGAGAGAGACAGCGCGTGCGAGAGAGGGAGGGAGAGAGACAGCGCGTGCGGGAGAGGGAGAGACTGCACGTGCGAGAGAGGGAGAGGGAGAGAGACAGCGCGTGCGAGAGAGGGCGAGGGAGAGACAGCGCGTGCGAGGGAGGGAGAGTCAGCGCGTGCGAGAGAGAGAGAGACAGCGCGTGCGAGAGAGGGAGAGAGAGAGAGACAGCGCGTGCGAGAGAGGGAGGGAGAGAGACAGCGCGTGCGGGAGAGGGAGAGACAGCGCGTGCGAGAGAGGGAGAGACAGTGCGTGCGAGAGAGGGAGAGACAGCGCGTGCGAGGGAGGGAGAGTCAGCGCGTGTGAGGGAGGGAGAGTCAGCGCGTGCGAGAGAGAGAGAGACAGCGCGTGCGAGAGAGGGAGAGAGAGAGAGACAGCGCGTGCGAGAGAGGGAGGGAGAGAGACAGCGCGTGCGGGAGAGGGAGAGACAGCGCGTGCGAGAGAGGGAGAGACAGTGCGTGCGAGAGAGGGAGAGACAGCGTGTGCGAGAGAGGGAGAGGGAGAGTGAGCGCGTGCGAGAGAGGGAGGGGGAGAGTGAGCGCGTGGGAGAGAGGGAGACACAGAGGGTGGGAGAGAGGGAGAGGCAGCGCGTGGGAGAGAGGGAGAGACAGCGCGTGCGAGAGAGGGAGAGAGAGAGAGACAGCGCGTGCGAGAGAGGGAGAGGGAGAGAGACAGCGCGTGCCAGAGAGGGAGAGGGAGAGAGACAGCGCGTGCCAGAGAGGGAGAGAGACAGCGCGTGCCAGAGAGGGAGAGGGAGAGAGACAGCGCGTGCGAGAGAGGGAGAGGGAGAGAGATAGCGCGTGCGAGAGAGGGAGAGAGAGAGAGACAGCGCGTGCGAGAGAGGGAGAGAGAGAGAGACAGCGCGTGCGAGAGAGGGAGAGAGAGAGAGACAGCGCGTGCGAGAGAGGGAGAGAGAGAGAGACAGCGCGTGCGAGAGAGGGAGAGAGAGAGAGACAGCGCGTGCGAGAGAGGGAGAGAGAGAGAGACAGCGCGTGCGAGAGAGGGAGAGAGAGAGAGACAGCGCGTGCGAGAGAGGGAGGGAGAGAGAGACAGCGCGTGCGGGAGAGGGAGAGACTGCACGTGCGAGAGAGGGAGAGGGAGAGAGACAGCGCGAGAGAGGGAGAGGGAGAGAGACAGCGCGTGCGAGAGAGGGAGAGGGAGAGAGCGCGTGCGAGAGAGGGAGAGGGAGAGAGACAGCGCGTGCGAGAGAGGGAGAGGGAGAGAGACAGCGCGTGCGAGAGAGGGAGAGGGAGAGAGACAGCGCGTGCGAGAGAGGGAGAGAGAGAGAGACAGCGCGTGCGAGAGAGCGAGAGAGAGAGAGACAGCGCGTGCGAGAGAGCGAGAGAGAGAGAGACAGCGCGTGGGAGAGAGAGAGACAGCACGTGCGAGAGAGGGAGAGCGAGAGACAGCACGTGAGAGAGAGGGAGAGAGAGAGAGACAGCGCGTGGGAGAGAGAGAGACAGCACGTGCGAGAGAGGGAGAGAGAGAGACAGCACGTGAGAGAGAGGGAGAGAGAGAGAGACAGCGCATGCGAGAGAGGGAGAGGGAGAGAGTGCGTGCGAGAGAGGGAGAGGGAGAGAGACAGCGCGTGCGAGAGAGGGAGAGGGAGAGAGACAGCGCGTGCGAGAGAGGGAGAGGGAGAGAGACAGCGCGTGCGAGAGAGGGAGAGGGAGAGAGACAGCGCGTGCGAGAGAGCGAGAGAGAGAGAGACAGCGCGTGCAAGAGAGCGAGAGAGAGAGAGACAGCGCGTGCGAGAGAGCGAGAGAGAGAGAGACAGCGCGTGGGAGAGAGAGAGACAGCACGTGCGAGAGAGGGAGAGAGAGAGACAGCACGTGAGAGAGAGCGAGAGAGAGAGAGACAGCGCGTGCGAGAGAGGGAGAGAGAGAGCGACAGCGCGTGCGAGAGAGGGAGAGAGAGAGCGACAGCGCATGCGAGAGAGGGAGAGAGAGAGACAGCGCGTGCGAGAGAGGGAGAGAGAGAGACAGCGCGTGCGAGAGAGGGAGAGACAGCGCGTGCGGGAGAGGGAGAGAGAGAGAGACAGCGCGTGCGGGAGAGGGAGAGACTGCACGTGCGAGAGAGGGAGAGGGAGAGAGACAGCGTGTGCGAGAGAGGGAGAGAGAGACAGCGCGTGCGAGAGACGGAGAGAGGGAGAGGGAGAGAGACAGTGCGTGCGAGAGAGGGAGAGAGACAGCGCATGCGAGAGAGGGAGAGGGAGAGAGACAGCGTGTGAGGGAGAGGGAGAGAAGCGCGTGCGAGAGAGGGAGAGGGAGAGAGACAGCGCGTGCGAGAGAGGGAGAGGGAGAGAGACAGCGCGTGCGAGAGAGGGAGAGGGAGAGAGACAGCGCGTGCGAGAGAGGGAGAGGGAGAGAGACAGCGCGTGCGAGAGAGGGAGAGGGAGAGAGAGCGCGTGCGAGAGAGGGAGAGGGAGAGTGAGCGCGTGCGAGAGAGGGAGGGGGAGAGTGAGCGCGTGGGAGAGAGGGAGACACAGAGGGTGGGAGAGAGGGAGAGGCAGCGCGTGGGAGAGAGGGAGAGACAGCGCGTGCGAGAGAGGGAGAGAGAGAGAGACAGCGCGTGCGAGAGAGGGAGAGGGAGAGAGACAGCGCGTGCCAGAGAGGGAGAGGGAGAGAGACAGCGCGTGCCAGAGAGGGAGAGAGACAGCGCGTGCCAGAGAGGGAGAGGGAGAGAGACAGCGCGTGCGAGAGAGGGAGAGGGAGAGAGACAGCGCGTGCGAGAGAGGGAGAGGGAGAGAGACAGTGCGTGCGAGAGAGGGAGAGAGACAGCGCATGCGAGAGAGGGAGAGGGAGAGAGACAGCGTGTGAGGGAGAGGGAGAGAAGCGCGTGCGAGAGAGGGAGAGGGAGAGAGACAGCGTGTGCGAGAGAGGGAGTGAGACAGCGCGTGCGAGAGAGGGAGAGAGACTGCGCGTGCGAGAGAGGGAGAGAGAGAAATACAGCGCGTGCGAGAGTGGGAGAGGGAGAGAGACAGCGCGTGCGAGAGAGGGAGAGGGAGAGAGACAGCGCGTGCGAGAGAGGGAGAGGGAGAGAGACAGCGCGTGCGAGAGAGGGAGAGAGAGAGAGACAGCGCGTGCGAGAGAGCGAGAGAGAGAGAGACAGCGCGTGCGAGAGAGCGAGAGAGAGAGAGACAGCGCGTGGGAGAGAGAGAGACAGCACGTGCGAGAGAGGGAGAGAGAGAGACAGCACGTGAGAGAGAGCGAGAGAGAGAGAGACAGCGCGTGCGAGAGAGGGAGAGAGAGAGAGACAGCGCATGCGAGAGAGGGAGAGGGAGAGAGCGCGTGCGAGAGAGGGAGAGGGAGAGAGACAGCGCGTGCGAGAGAGCGAGAGAGAGAGAGGCAGCGCGTGGGAGAGAGAGAGACAGCACGTGCGAGAGAGGGAGAGAGAGAGACAGCACGTGAGAGAGAGCGAGAGAGAGAGAGACAGCGCGTGCGAGAGAGGGAGAGAGAGAGCGACAGCGCATGCGAGAGAGGGAGAGAGAGAGACAGCGCGTGCGAGAGAGGGAGAGAGAGAGACAGCGCGTGCGAGAGAGGGAGAGACAGCGCGTGCGGGAGAGGGAGAGAGAGAGAGACAGCGCGTGCGGGAGAGGGAGAGACTGCACGTGCGAGAGAGGGAGAGGGAGAGAGACAGCGTGTGCGAGAGAGGGAGAGAGAGACAGCGCGTGCGAGAGACGGAGAGAGGGAGAGGGAGAGAGACAGTGCGTGCGAGAGAGGGAGAGAGACAGCGCATGCGAGAGAGGGAGAGGGAGAGAGACAGCGTGTGAGGGAGAGGGAGAGAAGCGCGTGCGAGAGAGGGAGAGGGAGAGAGACAGCGCGTGCGAGAGAGGGAGAGGGAGAGAGACAGCGCGTGCGAGAGAGGGAGAGGGAGAGAGACAGCGCGTGCGAGAGAGGGAGAGGGAGAGAGACAGCGCGTGCGAGAGAGGGAGAGGGAGAGAGAGCGCGTGCGAGAGAGGGAGAGGGAGAGTGAGCGCGTGCGAGAGAGGGAGGGGGAGAGTGAGCGCGTGGGAGAGAGGGAGACACAGAGGGTGGGAGAGAGGGAGAGGCAGCGCGTGGGAGAGAGGGAGAGACAGCGCGTGCGAGAGAGGGAGAGAGAGAGACAGCGCGTGCGAGAGAGGGAGAGGGAGAGAGACAGCGCGTGCCAGAGAGGGAGAGGGAGAGAGACAGCGCGTGCCAGAGAGGGAGAGAGACAGCGCGTGCCAGAGAGGGAGAGGGAGAGAGACAGCGCGTGCGAGAGAGGGAGAGGGAGAGAGACAGCGCGTGCGAGAGAGGGAGAGGGAGAGAGACAGTGCGTGCGAGAGAGGGAGAGAGACAGCGCATGCGAGAGAGGGAGAGGGAGAGAAGCGCGTGCGAGAGAGGGAGAGGGAGAGAGACAGCGCGTGCGAGAGAGGGAGTGAGAAAGCGCGTGCGAGAGAGGGAGAGAGACTGCGCGTGCGAGAGAGGGAGAGAGAGAAATACAGCGCGTGCGAGAGTGGGAGAGGGAGAGAGACAGCGCGTGCGAGAGAGGGAGAGAGAGAGAGACAGCGCGTGCGAGAGAGGGAGAGAGAGAGACAGCGCGTGCGGGAGAGGGAGAGACAGCGCGTGCGAGGGAGGGAGAGACAGCGCGTGCGAGAGAGGGAGAGACAGCGCGTGCGAGAGAGGGAGGGAGAGAGAGAGACAGCGCGTGCGAGAGAGGGAGAGAGAGAGAGACAGCGCGTGCGAGAGTGGGAGAGAGGGAGAGACAGCGCGTGCGAGAGAGGGAGAGAGAGAGACAGCGCGTGCGAGAGAGGGAGAGAGGGAGAGACAGCGCGTGCGAGGGAGGGAGAGACTGCACGTGCGGGAGAGGGAGAGACAGCGCGTGCGAGAGAGGGAGAGACAGCGCGTGTGAGAGAGGGAGAGAGAGAGATACAGCGCGTGCGAGAGAGGGAGAGAGAGAGAGACAGCGCGTGCGAGACAGGGAGAGAGAGAGAGAGAGAGACAGCGCGTGCGAGAGAGGGAGAGACAGCGCGAGCGAGAGAGGGAGAGAGAGAGAGACGGCGCGTGCGAGACAGGGAGAGAGAGAGAGACAGCGCGTGCGAGACAGGGAGAGACAGCGCGTGCGGGAGAGGGAGAGACAGCGCGTGTGAGAGAGGGAGAGACAGCGCGTGCAAGAGAGGGAGGGAGAGAGAGAGACAGCGCGTGCGAGAGAGGGAGGGAGAGAGAGAGAGAGACAGCGCGTGCGAGAGAGGGAGAGACAGCGCGTGCGAGAGAGGGAGGGAGAGAGAGAGACAGCGCGTGCGAGAGAGGGAGGGAGAGAGAGAGAGAGACAGCGCGTGCGAGAGAGGGAGAGAGGGAGAAGGAGAGACAGCGCCTGCGAGAGTGGGAGAGAGAGAGAGACAGCGCGTGCGAGAGAGGGAGGGAGAGAGACAGCGCGTGCGGGAGAGGGAGAGACTGCACGTGCGAGAGAGGGAGAGGGAGAGAGACAGCGCGTGCGAGAGAGGGCGAGGGAGAGACAGCGCGTGCGAGGGAGGGAGAGTCAGCGCGTGCGAGAGAGAGAGAGACAGCGCGTGCGAGAGAGGGAGAGAGAGAGAGACAGCGCGTGCGAGAGAGGGAGGGAGAGAGACAGCGCGTGCGGGAGAGGGAGAGACAGCGCGTGCGAGAGAGGGAGAGACAGTGCGTGCGAGAGAGGGAGAGACAGCGCGTGCGAGGGAGGGAGAGTCAGCGCGTGCGAGGGAGGGAGAGTCAGCGCGTGCGAGAGAGAGAGAGACAGCGCGTGCGAGAGAGGGAGAGAGAGAGAGACAGCGCGTGCGAGAGAGGGAGGGAGAGAGACAGCGCGTGCGGGAGAGGGAGAGACAGCGCGTGCGAGAGAGGGAGAGACAGTGCGTGCGAGAGAGGGAGAGACAGCGTGTGCGAGAGAGGGAGAGGGAGAGTGAGCGCGTGCGAGAGAGGGAGGGGGAGAGTGAGCGCGTGGGAGAGAGGGAGACACAGAGGGTGGGAGAGAGGGAGAGGCAGCGCGTGGGAGAGAGGGAGAGACAGCGCGTGCGAGAGAGGGAGAGAGAGAGAGACAGCGCGTGCGAGAGAGGGAGAGGGAGAGAGACAGCGCGTGCCAGAGAGGGAGAGGGAGAGAGACAGCGCGTGCCAGAGAGGGAGAGAGACAGCGCGTGCCAGAGAGGGAGAGGGAGAGAGACAGCGCGTGCGAGAGAGGGAGAGGGAGAGAGATAGCGCGTGCGAGAGAGGGAGAGAGAGAGAGACAGCGCGTGCGAGAGAGGGAGAGAGAGAGAGACAGCGCGTGCGAGAGAGGGAGAGAGAGAGAGACAGCGCGTGCGAGAGAGGGAGAGAGAGAGAGACAGCGCGTGCGAGAGAGGGAGAGAGAGAGAGACAGCGCGTGCGAGAGAGGGAGAGAGAGAGAGACAGCGCGTGCGAGAGAGGGAGAGAGAGAGAGACAGCGCGTGCGAGAGAGGGAGAGAGAGAGAGACAGCGCGTGCGAGAGAGGGAGGGAGAGAGAGACAGCGCGTGCGGGAGAGGGAGAGACTGCACGTGCGAGAGAGGGAGAGGGAGAGAGACAGCGCGAGAGAGGGAGAGGGAGAGAGACAGCGCGTGCGAGAGAGGGAGAGGGAGAGAGCGCGTGCGAGAGAGGGAGAGGGAGAGAGACAGCGCGTGCGAGAGAGGGAGAGGGAGAGAGACAGCGCGTGCGAGAGAGGGAGAGGGAGAGAGACAGCGCGTGCGAGAGAGGGAGAGAGAGAGAGACAGCGCGTGCGAGAGAGCGAGAGAGAGAGAGACAGCGCGTGCGAGAGAGCGAGAGAGAGAGAGACAGCGCGTGGGAGAGAGAGAGACAGCACGTGCGAGAGAGGGAGAGAGAGAGACAGCACGTGAGAGAGAGGGAGAGAGAGAGAGACAGCGCATGCGAGAGAGGGAGAGGGAGAGAGTGCGTGCGAGAGAGGGAGAGGGAGAGAGACAGCGCGTGCGAGAGAGGGAGAGGGAGAGAGACAGCGCGTGCGAGAGAGGGAGAGGGAGAGAGACAGCGCGTGCGAGAGAGGGAGAGGGAGAGAGACAGCGCGTGCGAGAGAGCGAGAGAGAGAGAGACAGCGCGTGCGAGAGAGCGAGAGAGAGAGAGACAGCGCGTGCGAGAGAGCGAGAGAGAGAGAGACAGCGCGTGCGAGAGAGGGAGAGGGAGAGAGACAGCGCGTGCGAGAGAGGGAGAGGGAGAGAGACAGCGCGTGCGAGAGAGGGAGAGAGAGAGAGACAGCGCGTGCGAGAGAGCGAGAGAGAGAGAGACAGCGCGTGCGAGAGAGCGAGAGAGAGAGAGACAGCGCGTGGGAGAGAGAGAGACAGCACGTGCGAGAGAGGGAGAGAGAGAGACAGCACGTGAGAGAGAGCGAGAGAGAGAGAGACAGCGCGTGCGAGAGAGGGAGAGAGAGAGAGACAGCGCATGCGAGAGAGGGAGAGGGAGAGAGCGCGTGCGAGAGAGGGAGAGGGAGAGAGACAGCGCGTGCGAGAGAGCGAGAGAGAGAGAGGCAGCGCGTGGGAGAGAGAGAGACAGCACGTGCGAGAGAGGGAGAGAGAGAGACAGCACGTGAGAGAGAGCGAGAGAGAGAGAGACAGCGCGTGCGAGAGAGGGAGAGAGAGAGCGACAGCGCATGCGAGAGAGGGAGAGAGAGAGACAGCGCGTGCGAGAGAGGGAGAGAGAGAGACAGCGCGTGCGAGAGAGGGAGAGACAGCGCGTGCGGGAGAGGGAGAGAGAGAGAGACAGCGCGTGCGGGAGAGGGAGAGACTGCACGTGCGAGAGAGGGAGAGGGAGAGAGACAGCGTGTGCGAGAGAGGGAGAGAGAGACAGCGCGTGCGAGAGACGGAGAGAGGGAGAGGGAGAGAGACAGTGCGTGCGAGAGAGGGAGAGAGACAGCGCATGCGAGAGAGGGAGAGGGAGAGAGACAGCGTGTGAGGGAGAGGGAGAGAAGCGCGTGCGAGAGAGGGAGAGGGAGAGAGACAGCGCGTGCGAGAGAGGGAGAGGGAGAGAGACAGCGCGTGCGAGAGAGGGAGAGGGAGAGAGACAGCGCGTGCGAGAGAGGGAGAGGGAGAGAGACAGCGCGTGCGAGAGAGGGAGAGGGAGAGAGAGCGCGTGCGAGAGAGGGAGAGGGAGAGTGAGCGCGTGCGAGAGAGGGAGGGGGAGAGTGAGCGCGTGGGAGAGAGGGAGACACAGAGGGTGGGAGAGAGGGAGAGGCAGCGCGTGGGAGAGAGGGAGAGACAGCGCGTGCGAGAGAGGGAGAGAGAGAGACAGCGCGTGCGAGAGAGGGAGAGGGAGAGAGACAGCGCGTGCCAGAGAGGGAGAGGGAGAGAGACAGCGCGTGCCAGAGAGGGAGAGAGACAGCGCGTGCCAGAGAGGGAGAGGGAGAGAGACAGCGCGTGCGAGAGAGGGAGAGGGAGAGAGACAGCGCGTGCGAGAGAGGGAGAGGGAGAGAGACAGTGCGTGCGAGAGAGGGAGAGAGACAGCGCATGCGAGAGAGGGAGAGGGAGAGAAGCGCGTGCGAGAGAGGGAGAGGGAGAGAGACAGCGCGTGCGAGAGAGGGAGTGAGAAAGCGCGTGCGAGAGAGGGAGAGAGACTGCGCGTGCGAGAGAGGGAGAGAGAGAAATACAGCGCGTGCGAGAGTGGGAGAGGGAGAGAGACAGCGCGTGCGAGAGAGGGAGAGAGAGAGAGACAGCGCGTGCGAGAGAGGGAGAGAGAGAGACAGCGCGTGCGGGAGAGGGAGAGACAGCGCGTGCGAGGGAGGGAGAGACAGCGCGTGCGAGAGAGGGAGAGACAGCGCGTGCGAGAGAGGGAGGGAGAGAGAGAGACAGCGCGTGCGAGAGAGGGAGAGAGAGAGAGACAGCGCGTGCGAGAGTGGGAGAGAGGGAGAGACAGCGCGTGCGAGAGAGGGAGAGAGAGAGACAGCGCGTGCGAGAGAGGGAGAGAGGGAGAGACAGCGCGTGCGAGGGAGGGAGAGACTGCACGTGCGGGAGAGGGAGAGACAGCGCGTGCGAGAGAGGGAGAGACAGCGCGTGTGAGAGAGGGAGAGAGAGAGATACAGCGCGTGCGAGAGAGGGAGAGAGAGAGAGACAGCGCGTGCGAGACAGGGAGAGAGAGAGAGAGAGAGACAGCGCGTGCGAGAGAGGGAGAGACAGCGCGAGCGAGAGAGGGAGAGAGAGAGAGACGGCGCGTGCGAGACAGGGAGAGAGAGAGAGACAGCGCGTGCGAGACAGGGAGAGACAGCGCGTGCGGGAGAGGGAGAGACAGCGCGTGTGAGAGAGGGAGAGACAGCGCGTGCAAGAGAGGGAGGGAGAGAGAGAGACAGCGCGTGCGAGAGAGGGAGGGAGAGAGAGAGAGAGACAGCGCGTGCGAGAGAGGGAGAGACAGCGCGTGCGAGAGAGGGAGGGAGAGAGAGAGACAGCGCGTGCGAGAGAGGGAGGGAGAGAGAGAGAGAGACAGCGCGTGCGAGAGAGGGAGAGAGGGAGAAGGAGAGACAGCGCCTGCGAGAGTGGGAGAGAGAGAGAGACAGCGCGTGCGAGAGAGGGAGGGAGAGAGACAGCGCGTGCGGGAGAGGGAGAGACTGCACGTGCGAGAGAGGGAGAGGGAGAGAGACAGCGCGTGCGAGAGAGGGCGAGGGAGAGACAGCGCGTGCGAGGGAGGGAGAGTCAGCGCGTGCGAGAGAGAGAGAGACAGCGCGTGCGAGAGAGGGAGAGAGAGAGAGACAGCGCGTGCGAGAGAGGGAGGGAGAGAGACAGCGCGTGCGGGAGAGGGAGAGACAGCGCGTGCGAGAGAGGGAGAGACAGTGCGTGCGAGAGAGGGAGAGACAGCGCGTGCGAGGGAGGGAGAGTCAGCGCGTGCGAGGGAGGGAGAGTCAGCGCGTGCGAGAGAGAGAGAGACAGCGCGTGCGAGAGAGGGAGAGAGAGAGAGACAGCGCGTGCGAGAGAGGGAGGGAGAGAGACAGCGCGTGCGGGAGAGGGAGAGACAGCGCGTGCGAGAGAGGGAGAGACAGTGCGTGCGAGAGAGGGAGAGACAGCGTGTGCGAGAGAGGGAGAGGGAGAGTGAGCGCGTGCGAGAGAGGGAGGGGGAGAGTGAGCGCGTGGGAGAGAGGGAGACACAGAGGGTGGGAGAGAGGGAGAGGCAGCGCGTGGGAGAGAGGGAGAGACAGCGCGTGCGAGAGAGGGAGAGAGAGAGAGACAGCGCGTGCGAGAGAGGGAGAGGGAGAGAGACAGCGCGTGCCAGAGAGGGAGAGGGAGAGAGACAGCGCGTGCCAGAGAGGGAGAGAGACAGCGCGTGCCAGAGAGGGAGAGGGAGAGAGACAGCGCGTGCGAGAGAGGGAGAGGGAGAGAGATAGCGCGTGCGAGAGAGGGAGAGAGAGAGAGACAGCGCGTGCGAGAGAGGGAGAGAGAGAGAGACAGCGCGTGCGAGAGAGGGAGAGAGAGAGAGACAGCGCGTGCGAGAGAGGGAGAGAGAGAGAGACAGCGCGTGCGAGAGAGGGAGAGAGAGAGAGACAGCGCGTGCGAGAGAGGGAGAGAGAGAGAGACAGCGCGTGCGAGAGAGGGAGAGAGAGAGAGACAGCGCGTGCGAGAGAGGGAGAGAGAGAGAGACAGCGCGTGCGAGAGAGGGAGGGAGAGAGAGACAGCGCGTGCGGGAGAGGGAGAGACTGCACGTGCGAGAGAGGGAGAGGGAGAGAGACAGCGCGAGAGAGGGAGAGGGAGAGAGACAGCGCGTGCGAGAGAGGGAGAGGGAGAGAGCGCGTGCGAGAGAGGGAGAGGGAGAGAGACAGCGCGTGCGAGAGAGGGAGAGGGAGAGAGACAGCGCGTGCGAGAGAGGGAGAGGGAGAGAGACAGCGCGTGCGAGAGAGGGAGAGAGAGAGAGACAGCGCGTGCGAGAGAGCGAGAGAGAGAGAGACAGCGCGTGCGAGAGAGCGAGAGAGAGAGAGACAGCGCGTGGGAGAGAGAGAGACAGCACGTGCGAGAGAGGGAGAGAGAGAGACAGCACGTGAGAGAGAGGGAGAGAGAGAGAGACAGCGCATGCGAGAGAGGGAGAGGGAGAGAGTGCGTGCGAGAGAGGGAGAGGGAGAGAGACAGCGCGTGCGAGAGAGGGAGAGGGAGAGAGACAGCGCGTGCGAGAGAGGGAGAGGGAGAGAGACAGCGCGTGCGAGAGAGGGAGAGGGAGAGAGACAGCGCGTGCGAGAGAGCGAGAGAGAGAGAGACAGCGCGTGCGAGAGAGCGAGAGAGAGAGAGACAGCGCGTGCGAGAGAGCGAGAGAGAGAGAGACAGCGCGTGGGAGAGAGAGAGACAGCACGTGCGAGAGAGGGAGAGAGAGAGACAGCACGTGAGAGAGAGCGAGAGAGAGAGAGACAGCGCGTGCGAGAGAGGGAGAGAGAGAGCGACAGCGCGTGCGAGAGAGGGAGAGAGAGAGCGACAGCGCATGCGAGAGAGGGAGAGAGAGAGACAGCGCGTGCGAGAGAGGGAGAGAGAGAGACAGCGCGTGCGAGAGAGGGAGAGACAGCGCGTGCGGGAGAGGGAGAGAGAGAGAGACAGCGCGTGCGGGAGAGGGAGAGACTGCACGTGCGAGAGAGGGAGAGGGAGAGAGACAGCGTGTGCGAGAGAGGGAGAGAGAGACAGCGCGTGCGAGAGACGGAGAGAGGGAGAGGGAGAGAGACAGTGCGTGCGAGAGAGGGAGAGAGACAGCGCATGCGAGAGAGGGAGAGGGAGAGAGACAGCGTGTGAGGGAGAGGGAGAGAAGCGCGTGCGAGAGAGGGAGAGGGAGAGAGACAGCGCGTGCGAGAGAGGGAGAGGGAGAGAGACAGCGCGTGCGAGAGAGGGAGAGGGAGAGAGACAGCGCGTGCGAGAGAGGGAGAGGGAGAGAGACAGCGCGTGCGAGAGAGGGAGAGGGAGAGAGACAGCGCGTGCGAGAGAGGGAGAGGGAGAGAGAGCGCGTGCGAGAGAGGGAGAGGGAGAGTGAGCGCGTGCGAGAGAGGGAGGGGGAGAGTGAGCGCGTGGGAGAGAGGGAGACACAGAGGGTGGGAGAGAGGGAGAGGCAGCGCGTGGGAGAGAGGGAGAGACAGCGCGTGCGAGAGAGGGAGAGAGAGAGAGACAGCGCGTGCGAGAGAGGGAGAGGGAGAGAGACAGCGCGTGCCAGAGAGGGAGAGGGAGAGAGACAGCGCGTGCCAGAGAGGGAGAGAGACAGCGCGTGCCAGAGAGGGAGAGGGAGAGAGACAGCGCGTACCAGAGAGGGAGAGGGAGAGAGACAGCGCGTGCGAGAGAGGGAGAGGGAGAGAGACAGCGCGTGCGAGAGAGGGAGAGGGAGAGAGACAGTGCGTGCGAGAGAGGGAGAGAGACAGCGCATGCGAGAGAGGGAGAGGGAGAGAGACAGCGTGTGAGGGAGAGGGAGAGAAGCGCGTGCGAGAGAGGGAGAGGGAGAGAGACAGCGCGTGCGAGAGAGGGAGTGAGACAGCGCGTGCGAGAGAGGGAGAGAGACTGCGCGTGCGAGAGAGGGAGAGAGAGAAATACAGCGCGTGCGAGAGTGGGAGAGGGAGAGAGACAGCGCGTGCGAGAGAGGGAGAGGGAGAGAGACAGCGCGTGCGAGAGAGGGAGAGGGAGAGAGACAGCGCGTGCGAGAGAGGGAGAGAGAGAGAGACAGCGCGTGCGAGAGAGCGAGAGAGAGAGAGACAGCGCGTGCGAGAGAGCGAGAGAGAGAGAGACAGCGCGTGGGAGAGAGAGAGACAGCACGTGCGAGAGAGGGAGAGAGAGAGACAGCACGTGAGAGAGAGCGAGAGAGAGAGAGACAGCGCGTGCGAGAGAGGGAGAGAGAGAGAGACAGCGCATGCGAGAGAGGGAGAGGGAGAGAGCGCGTGCGAGAGAGGGAGAGGGAGAGAGACAGCGCGTGCGAGAGAGGGAGAGGGAGAGAGACAGCGCGTGCGAGAGAGGGAGAGGGAGAGAGACAGCGCGTGCGAGAGAGGGAGAGGGAGAGAGACAGCGCGTGTGAGAGAGGGAGAGGGAGAGAGACACCGCGTGCGAGAGAGGGAGAGAGAGAGAGACAGCGCGTGCGAGAGAGCGAGAGAGAGAGAGACAGCGCGTGCGAGAGAGGGAGAGAGAGAGAGACAGCGCGTGGGAGAGAGAGAGACAGCACGTGCGAGAGAGGGAGAGAGAGAGACAGCACGTGAGAGAGAGCGAGAGAGAGAGAGACAGCGCGTGCGAGAGAGGGAGAGAGAGAGCGACAGCGCATGCGAGAGAGGGAGAGAGAGAGACAGTGCGTGCGAGAGAGGGAGAGAGAGAGACAGCGCGTGCGAGAGAGGGAGAGACAGCGCGTGCGGGAGAGGGAGAGAGAGAGAGACAGCGCGTGCGGGAGAGGGAGAGACTGCACGTGCGAGAGAGGGAGAGGGAGAGAGACAGCGTGTGCGAGAGAGGGAGAGAGAGACAGCGCGTGCGAGAGACGGAGAGAGGGAGAGGGAGAGAGACAGTGCGTGCGAGAGAGGGAGAGAGACAGCGCATGCGAGAGAGGGAGAGGGAGAGAGACAGCGTGTGAGGGAGAGGGAGAGAAGCGCGTGCGAGAGAGGGAGAGGGAGAGAGACAGCGCGTGCGAGAGAGGGAGAGGGAGAGAGACAGCGCGTGCGAGAGAGGGAGAGGGAGAGAGACAGCGCGTGCGAGAGAGGGAGAGGGAGAGAGACAGCGCGTGCGAGAGAGGGAGAGGGAGAGAGAGCGCGTGCGAGAGAGGGAGAGGGAGAGTGAGCGCGTGCGAGAGAGGGAGGGGGAGAGTGAGCGCGTGGGAGAGAGGGAGACACAGAGGGTGGGAGAGAGGGAGAGGCAGCGCGTGGGAGAGAGGGAGAGACAGCGCGTGCGAGAGAGGGAGAGAGAGAGAGACAGCGCGTGCGAGAGAGGGAGAGGGAGAGAAACAGCGCGTGCCAGAGAGGGAGAGGGAGAGAGACAGCGCGTGCCAGAGAGGGAGAGAGACAGCGCGTGCCAGAGAGGGAGAGGGAGAGAGACAGCGCGTGCCAGAGAGGGAGAGGGAGAGAGACAGCGCGTGCGAGAGAGGGAGAGGGAGAGAGACAGCGCATGCGAGAGAGGGAGAGGGAGAGAGACAGCGTGTGAGGGAGAGGGAGAGAAGCGCGTGCGAGAGAGGGAGAGGGAGAGAGACAGCGCGTGCGAGAGAGGGAGTGAGAAAGCGCGTGCGAGAGAGGGAGAGAGACTGCGCGTGCGAGAGAGGGAGAGAGAGAAATACAGCGCGTGCGAGAGTGGGAGAGGGAGAGAGACAGCGCGTGCGAGAGAGGGAGAGAGAGAGAGACAGCGCGTGCGAGAGAGGGAGAGACAGAGACAGCGCGTGCGAGGGAGGGAGAGACAGCGCGTGCGAGAGAGGGAGAGACAGCGCGTGCGAGAGAGGGAGGGAGAGAGAGAGACAGCGCGTGCGAGAGAGGGAGAGAGAGAGAGACAGCGCGTGCGAGAGAGGGAGAGAGAGAGAGACAGCGCGTGCGAGAGAGGGAGAGAGGGAGAGACAGCGCGTGCGAGAGAGGGAGAGAGAGAGACAGCGCGTGCGAGAGAGGGAGAGAGGGAGAGACAGCGCGTGCGAGGGAGGGAGAGACTGCACGTGCGGGAGAGGGAGAGACAGCGCGTGCGAGAGAGGGAGAGACAGCGCGTGTGAGAGAGGGAGAGAGAGACATATAGCGCGTGCGAGAGAGGGAGAGAGAGAGAGACAGCGCGTGCGAGACAGGGAGAGAGAGAGAGAGAGAGACAGCGCGTGCGAGAGAGGGAGAGACAGCGCGAGCGAGAGAGGGAGAGAGAGAGAGACGGCGCGTGCGAGACAGGGAGAGAGAGAGAGACAGCGCGTGCGAGACAGGGAGAGACAGCGCGTGCGGGAGAGGGAGAGACAGCGCGTGCGAGAGAGGGAGAGACAGCGCGTGCAAGAGAGGGAGGGAGAGAGAGAGACAGCGCGTGCAAGAGAGGGAGGGAGAGAGAGAGACAGCGCGTGCGAGAGAGGGAGGGAGAGAGAGAGAGAGACAGCGCGTGCGAGAGAGGGAGAGACAGCGCGTGCGAGAGAGGGAGGGAGAGAGAGAGACAGCGCGTGCGAGAGAGGGAGGGAGAGAGAGAGAGAGACAGCGCGTGCGAGAGAGGGAGAGAGGGAGAAGGAGAGACAGCGCCTGCGAGAGTGGGAGAGAGAGAGAGACAGCGCGTGCGAGAGAGGGAGGGAGAGAGACAGCGCGTGCGGGAGAGGGAGAGACTGCACGTGCGAGAGAGGGAGAGGGAGAGAGACAGCGCGTGCGAGAGAGGGAGAGGGAGAGACAGCGCGTGCGAGGGAGGGAGAGTCAGCGCGTGCGAGAGAGAGAGAGACAGCGCGTGCGAGAGAGGGAGAGAGAGAGAGACAGCGCGTGCGAGAGAGGGAGGGAGAGAGACAGCGCGTGCGGGAGAGGGAGAGACAGCGCGTGCGAGAGAGGGAGAGACAGTGCGTGCGAGAGAGGGAGAGACAGCGCGTGCGAGAGAGGGAGGGAGAGAGAGAGAGACAGCGCGTGCGAGAGAGGGAGAGACAGCGCGTGCGAGGGAGGGAGAGACAGCGCGTGCGAGGGAGGGAGAGACAGCGCGTGCGAGAGAGGGAGAGACAGCGCGTGCGAGAGAGGGAGGGAGAGAGAGAGAGACAGCGCGTGCGAGAGAGGGAGAGAGGGAGAAGGAGAGACAGCGCCTGCGAGAGAGGGAGAGAGAGAGAGACAGCGAGAGCGAGAGAGGGAGAGAGAGAGAGACAGCGCGTGCGAGAATGGGAGAGAGAGAGAGATAGCGCGTGCGAGAGAGGGAGAGAGAGAGAGACAGCGCGTGCGAGAGAGGGAGGGAGAAAGACAGCGCGTGCGGGAGAGGGAGAGACTGCACGTGCGAGAGAGGGAGAGGGAGAGAGACAGCGCGAGAGAGGGAGAGGGAGAGAGACAGCGCGTGCGAGAGAGGGAGAGGGAGAGAGCGCGTGCGAGAGAGGGAGAGGGAGAGAGACAGCGCGTGCGAGAGAGGGAGAGGGAGAGAGACAGCGCGTGCGAGAGAGGGAGAGGGAGAGAGACAGCGCGTGCGAGAGAGGGAGAGAGAGAGAGACAGCGCGTGCGAGAGAGCGAGAGAGAGAGAGACAGCGCGTGCGAGAGAGCGAGAGAGAGAGAGACAGCGCGTGCGAGAGAGCGAGAGAGAGACAGCGCGTGCGAGAGAGCGAGAGAGAGAGAGACAGCGCGTGGGAGAGAGAGAGACAGCACGTGCGAGAGAGGGAGAGAGAGAGACAGCACGTGAGAGAGAGCGAGAGAGAGAGAGACAGCGCGTGCGAGAGAGGGAGAGAGAGAGAGACAGCGCATGCGGGAGAGGGAGAGAGCGCGTGCGAGAGAGGGAGAGGGAGAGAGACAGCGCGTGCGAGAGAGGGAGAGGGAGAGAGACAGCGCGTGCGAGAGAGGGAGAGGGAGAGAGAGAGCGAGTGCGAGAGAGGGAGAGGGAGAGAGACAGCGCGTGCGAGAGAGCGAGAGAGAGAGAGACAGCGCGTGCGAGAGAGCGAGAGAGAGAGAGACAGCGCGTGGGAGAGAGAGAGACAGCACGTGCGAGAGAGGGAGAGAGAGAGACAGCACGTGAGAGAGAGCGAGAGAGAGAGAGACAGTGCGTGCGAGAGAGGGAGAGAGACAGCGCATGCGAGAGAGGGAGAGGGAGAGAGACAGCGTGTGAGGGAGAGGGAGAGAAGCGCGTGCGAGAGATGGAGAGGGAGAGAGACAGCGCGTGCGAGAGAGGGAGTGAGAAAGCGCGTGCGAGAGAGGGAGAGAGACTGCGCGTGCGAGAGAGGGAGAGAGAGAAATACAGCGCGTGCGAGAGTGGGAGAGGGAGAGAGACAGCGCGTGCGAGAGAGGGAGAGGGAGAGAGACAGCGCGTGCGAGAGAGGGAGAGAGAGAGAGACAGCGCGTGCGGGAGAGGGAGAGACAGCGCGTGCGAGGGAGGGAGAGACAGCGCGTGCGAGAGAGGGAGAGACAGCGCGTGCGAGAGAGGGAGGGAGAGGGAGAGACAGCGCGTGCGAGAGAGGGAGAGAGAGAGAGACAGCGCGTGCGAGAGAGGGAGAGAGGGAGAGACAGCGCGTGCGAGAGAGGGAGAGAGAGAGAGACAGCGCGTGCGAGAGAGGGAGAGAGGGAGAGACAGCGCGTGCGAGGGAGGGAGAGACTGCACGTGCGGGAGAGGGAGAGACAGCGCGTGCGAGAGAGGGAGAGACAGCGCGTGCGAGAGAGGGAGAGAGAGAGAGACAGCGCGTGCGAGAGAGGGAGAGAGAGAGAGACAGCGCGTGCGAGACAGGGAGAGAGAGAGAGAGAGAGACAGCGCGTGCGAGAGAGGGAGAGACAGCGCGAGCGAGAGAGGGAGAGAGAGAGAGACGGCGCGTGCGAGACAGGGAGAGAGAGAGAGACAGCGCGTGCGAGAGAGGGAGAGACAGCGCGTGCGGGAGAGGGAGAGACAGCGCGTGCGAGAGAGGGAGAGACAGCGCGTGCGAGAGAGGGAGGGAGAGAGAGAGACAGCGCGTGCGAGAGAGGGAGGGAGAGAGAGAGAGAGACAGCGCGTGCGAGAGAGGGAGGGAGAGAGAGAGACAGCGCGTGCGAGAGAGGGAGGGAGAGAGAGAGAGAGACAGCGCGTGCGAGAGAGGGAGGGAGAGAGAGAGAGAGACAGCGCGTGCGAGAGAGGGAGAGAGGGAGAAGGAGAGACAGCGCCTGCGAGAGTGGGAGAGAGAGAGACAGCGCGTGCGAGAGAGGGAGGGAGAGAGACAGCGCGTGCGGGAGAGGGAGAGACTGCACGTGCGAGAGAGGGAGAGGGAGAGAGACAGCGCGTGCGAGGGAGGGAGAGTCAGCGCGTGCGAGAGAGAGAGAGACAGCGCGTGCGAGAGAGGGAGAGAGAGAGAGACAGCGCGTGCGAGAGAGGGAGGGAGAGAGACAGCGCGTGCGGGAGAGGGAGAGACAGCGCGTGCGAGAGAGGGAGAGACAGTGCGTGCGAGAGAGGGAGAGACAGCGCGTGCGAGAGAGGGAGAGACAGTGCGTGCGAGAGAGGGAGAGACAGCGCGTGCGAGAGAGGGAGGGAGAGAGAGAGAGACAGCGCGTGCGAGAGAGGGACAGAGAGCGCGTGCGAGGGAGGGAGAGACAGCGCGTGCGAGGGAGGGAGAGACAGCGCGTGCGAGGGAGGGAGAGACAGCGCGTGCGAGAGAGGGAGAGACAGCGCGTGCGAGAGAGGGAGGGAGAGAGAGAGAGACAGCGCGTGCGAGAGAGGGAGAGAGGGAGAAGGAGAGACAGCGCCTGCGAGAGAGGGAGAGAGAGAGAGACAGCGAGAGCGAGAGAGGGAGAGAGAGAGAGACAGCGCGTGCGAGAATGGGAGAGAGAGAGAGATAGCGCGTGCGAGAGAGGGAGAGAGAGAGAGACAGCGCGTGCGAGAGAGGGAGGGAGAGAGACAGCGCGTGCGGGAGAGGGAGAGGGAGAGAGACAGCGCGTGCGAGAGAGGGAGAGGGAGAGAGAGCGCGTGCGAGAGAGGGAGAGGGAGAGAGAGCGCGTGCGAGAGAGGGAGAGGGAGAGTGAGCGCGTGCGAGAGAGGGAGGGGGAGAGTGAGCGCGTGGGAGAGAGGGAGACACAGAGGGTGGGAGAGAGGGAGAGGCAGCGCGTGGGAGAGAGGGAGAGACAGCGCGTGCGAGAGAGGGAGAGAGAGAGAGACAGCGCGTGCGAGAGAGGGAGAGGGAGAGAAACAGCGCGTGCCAGAGAGGGAGAGGGAGAGAGACAGCGCGTGCCAGAGAGGGAGAGAGACAGCGCGTGCCAGAGAGGGAGAGGGAGAGAGACAGCGCGTGCGAGAGAGGGAGAGGGAGAGAGACAGCGCGTGCGAGAGAGGGAGAGGGAGAGAGACAGTGCGTGCGAGAGAGGGAGAGAGACAGCGCATGCGAGAGAGGGAGAGGGAGAGAGACAGCGTGTGAGGGAGAGGGAGAGAAGCGCGTGCGAGAGAGGGAGAGGGAGAGAGACAGCGCGTGCGAGAGAGGGAGTGAGAAAGCGCGTGCGAGAGAGGGAGAGAGACTGCGCGTGCGAGAGAGGGAGAGAGAGAAATACAGCGCGTGCGAGAGTGGGAGAGGGAGAGAGACAGCGCGTGCGAGAGAGGGAGAGAGAGAGAGACAGCGCGTGCGAGAGAGGGAGAGAGAGAGACAGCGCGTGCGGGAGAGGGAGAGACAGCGCGTGCGAGGGAGGGAGAGACAGCGCGTGCGAGAGAGGGAGAGACAGCGCGTGCGAGAGAGGGAGGGAGAGAGAGAGACAGCGCGTGCGAGAGAGGGAGAGAGAGAGAGACAGCGCGTGCGAGAGAGGGAGAGAGAGAGAGAGAGAGACAGCGCGTGCGAGAGAGGGAGAGACAGCGCGAGCGAGAGAGGGAGAGAGAGAGAGACGGCGCGTGCGAGACAGGGAGAGAGAGAGAGACAGCGCGTGCGAGACAGGGAGAGACAGCGCGTGCGGGAGAGGGAGAGACAGCGCGTGCGAGAGAGGGAGAGACAGCGCGTGCAAGAGAGGGAGGGAGAGAGAGAGACAGCGCGTGCAAGAGAGGGAGGGAGAGAGAGAGACAGCGCGTGCGAGAGAGGGAGGGAGAGAGAGAGAGAGACAGCGCGTGCGAGAGAGGGAGGGAGAGAGAGAGACAGCGCGTGCGAGAGAGGGAGGGAGAGAGAGAGAGAGACAGCGCGTGCGAGAGAGGGAGAGAGGGAGAAGGAGAGACAGCGCCTGCGAGAGTGGGAGAGAGAGAGAGACAGCGCGTGCGAGAGAGGGAGGGAGAGAGACAGCGCGTGCGGGAGAGGGAGAGACTGCACGTGCGAGAGAGGGAGAGGGAGAGAGACAGCGCGTGCGAGAGAGGGAGAGGGAGAGACAGCGCGTGCGAGGGAGGGAGAGTCAGCGCGTGCGAGAGAGAGAGAGACAGCGCGTGCGAGAGAGGGAGAGAGAGAGAGACAGCGCGTGCGAGAGAGGGAGGGAGAGAGACAGCGCGTGCGGGAGAGGGAGAGACAGCGCGTGCGAGAGAGGGAGAGACAGTGCGTGCGAGAGAGGGAGAGACAGCGCGTGCGAGAGAGGGAGGGAGAGAGAGAGAGACAGCGCGTGCGAGAGAGGGAGAGACAGCGCGTGCGAGGGAGGGAGAGACAGCGCGTGCGAGGGAGGGAGAGACAGCGCGTGCGAGAGAGGGAGAGACAGCGCGTGCGAGAGAGGGAGGGAGAGAGAGAGAGACAGCGCGTGCGAGAGAGGGAGAGAGGGAGAAGGAGAGACAGCGCCTGCGAGAGAGGGAGAGAGAGAGAGACAGCGAGAGCGAGAGAGGGAGAGAGAGAGAGACAGCGCGTGCGAGAATGGGAGAGAGAGAGAGATAGCGCGTGCGAGAGAGGGAGAGAGAGAGAGACAGCGCGTGCGAGAGAGGGAGAGAGAGAGAGACAGCGCGTGCGAGAGAGGGAGGGAGAGAGACAGCGCGTGCGGGAGAGGGAGAGACTGCACGTGCGAGAGAGGGAGAGGGAGAGAGACAGCGCGAGAGAGGGAGAGGGAGAGAGACAGCGCGTGCGAGAGAGGGAGAGGGAGAGAGCGCGTGCGAGAGAGGGAGAGGGAGAGAGACAGCGCGTGCGAGAGAGGGAGAGGGAGAGAGACAGCGCGTGCGAGAGAGGGAGAGGGAGAGAGACAGCGCGTGCGAGAGAGGGAGAGAGAGAGAGACAGCGCGTGCGAGAGAGCGAGAGAGAGAGAGACAGCGCGTGCGAGAGAGAGAGAGACAGCGCGTGCGAGAGAGCGAGAGAGAGACAGCGCGTGCGAGAGAGCGAGAGAGAGAGAGACAGCGCGTGGGAGAGAGAGAGACAGCACGTGCGAGAGAGGGAGAGAGAGAGACAGCACGTGAGAGAGAGCGAGAGAGAGAGAGACAGCGCGTGCGAGAGAGGGAGAGAGAGAGAGACAGCGCATGCGGGAGAGGGAGAGAGCGCGTGCGAGAGAGGGAGAGGGAGAGAGACAGCGCGTGCGAGAGAGGGAGAGGGAGAGAGACAGCGCGTGCGAGAGAGGGAGAGGGAGAGAGAGAGCGAGTGCGAGAGAGGGAGAGGGAGAGAGACAGCGCGTGCGAGAGAGCGAGAGAGAGAGAGACAGCGCGTGCGGAAGAGAGCGAGAGAGAGAGAGACAGCGCGTGGGAGAGAGAGAGACAGCACGTGCGAGAGAGGGAGAGAGAGAGACAGCACGTGAGAGAGAGCGAGAGAGAGAGAGACAGTGCGTGCGAGAGAGGGAGAGAGACAGCGCATGCGAGAGAGGGAGAGGGAGAGAGACAGCGTGTGAGGGAGAGGGAGAGAAGCGCGTGCGAGAGATGGAGAGGGAGAGAGACAGCGCGTGCGAGAGAGGGAGTGAGAAAGCGCGTGCGAGAGAGGGAGAGAGACTGCGCGTGCGAGAGAGGGAGAGAGAGAAATACAGCGCGTGCGAGAGTGGGAGAGGGAGAGAGACAGCGCGTGCGAGAGAGGGAGAGAGAGAGAGACAGCGCGTGCGAGAGAGGGAGAGAGAGAGAGACAGCGCGTGCGGGAGAGGGAGAGACAGCGCGTGCGAGGGAGGGAGAGACAGCGCGTGCGAGAGAGGGAGAGACAGCGCGTGCGAGAGAGGGAGGGAGAGGGAGAGACAGCGCGTGCGAGAGAGGGAGAGAGAGAGAGACAGCGCGTGCGAGAGAGGGAGAGAGGGAGAGACAGCGCGTGCGAGAGAGGGAGAGAGAGAGAGACAGCGCGTGCGAGAGAGGGAGAGAGGGAGAGACAGCGCGTGCGAGGGAGGGAGAGACTGCACGTGCGGGAGAGGGAGAGACAGCGCGTGCGAGAGAGGGAGAGACAGCGCGTGCGAGAGAGGGAGAGAGAGAGAGACAGCGCGTGCGAGAGAGGGAGAGAGAGAGAGACAGCGCGTGCGAGACAGGGAGAGAGAGAGAGAGAGAGACAGCGCGTGCGAGAGAGGGAGAGACAGCGCGGAGCGAGAGAGGGAGAGAGAGAGAGACGGCGCGTGCGAGACAGGGAGAGAGAGAGAGACAGCGCGTGCGAGAGAGGGAGAGACAGCGCGTGCGGGAGAGGGAGAGACAGCGCGTGCGAGAGAGGGAGAGACAGCGCGTGCGAGAGAGGGAGGGAGAGAGAGAGACAGCGCGTGCGAGAGAGGGAGGGAGAGAGAGAGAGAGACAGCGCGTGCGAGAGAGGGAGGGAGAGAGAGAGACAGCGCGTGCGAGAGAGGGAGGGAGAGAGAGAGAGAGACAGCGCGTGCGAGAGAGGGAGGGAGAGAGAGAGAGAGACAGCGCGTGCGAGAGAGGGAGAGAGGGAGAAGGAGAGACAGCGCCTGCGAGAGTGGGAGAGAGAGAGACAGCGCGTGCGAGAGAGGGAGGGAGAGAGACAGCGCGTGCGGGAGAGGGAGAGACTGCACGTGCGAGAGAGGGAGAGGGAGAGAGACAGCGCGTGCGAGGGAGGGAGAGTCAGCGCGTGCGAGAGAGAGAGAGACAGCGCGTGCGAGAGAGGGAGAGAGAGAGAGACAGCGCGTGCGAGAGAGGGAGGGAGAGAGACAGCGCGTGCGGGAGAGGGAGAGACAGCGCGTGCGAGAGAGGGAGAGACAGTGCGTGCGAGAGAGGGAGAGACAGCGCGTGCGAGAGAGGGAGAGACAGTGCGTGCGAGAGAGGGAGAGACAGCGCGTGCGAGAGAGGGAGGGAGAGAGAGAGAGACAGCGCGTGCGAGAGAGGGACAGAGAGCGCGTGCGAGGGAGGGAGAGACAGCGCGTGCGAGGGAGGGAGAGACAGCGCGTGCGAGGGAGGGAGAGACAGCGCGTGCGAGAGAGGGAGAGACAGCGCGTGCGAGAGAGGGAGGGAGAGAGAGAGAGACAGCGCGTGCGAGAGAGGGAGAGAGGGAGAAGGAGAGACAGCGCCTGCGAGAGAGGGAGAGAGAGAGAGACAGCGAGAGCGAGAGAGGGAGAGAGAGAGAGACAGCGCGTGCGAGAATGGGAGAGAGAGAGAGATAGCGCGTGCGAGAGAGGGAGAGAGAGAGAGACAGCGCGTGCGAGAGAGGGAGGGAGAGAGACAGCGCGTGCGGGAGAGGGAGAGGGAGAGAGACAGCGCGTGCGAGAGAGGGAGAGGGAGAGAGAGCGCGTGCGAGAGAGGGAGAGGGAGAGAGAGCGCGTGCGAGAGAGGGAGAGGGAGAGTGAGCGCGTGCGAGAGAGGGAGGGGGAGAGTGAGCGCGTGGAGAGAGGGAGACACAGAGGGTGGGAGAGAGGGAGAGGCAGCGCGTGGGAGAGAGGGAGAGACAGCGCGTGCGAGAGAGGGAGAGGGAGAGAAACAGCGCGTGCCAGAGAGGGAGAGGGAGAGAGACAGCGCGTGCCAGAGAGGGAGAGAGACAGCGCGTGCCAGAGAGGGAGAGGGAGAGAGACAGCGCGTGCGAGAGAGGGAGAGGGAGAGAGACAGCGCGTGCGAGAGAGGGAGAGGGAGAGAGACAGTGCGTGCGAGAGAGGGAGAGAGACAGCGCATGCGAGAGAGGGAGAGGGAGAGAGACAGCGTGTGAGGGAGAGGGAGAGAAGCGCGTGCGAGAGAGGGAGAGGGAGAGAGACAGCGCGTGCGAGAGAGGGAGTGAGAAAGCGCGTGCGAGAGAGGGAGAGAGACTGCGCGTGCGAGAGAGGGAGAGAGAGAAATACAGCGCGTGCGAGAGTGGGAGAGGGAGAGAGACAGCGCGTGCGAGAGAGGGAGAGAGAGAGAGACAGCGCGTGCGAGAGAGGGAGAGAGAGAGACAGCGCGTGCGGGAGAGGGAGAGACAGCGCGTGCGAGGGAGGGAGAGACAGCGCGTGCGAGAGAGGGAGAGACAGCGCGTGCGAGAGAGGGAGGGAGAGAGAGAGACAGCGCGTGCGAGAGAGGGAGAGAGAGAGAGACAGCGCGTGCGAGAGAGGGAGAGAGGGAGAGACAGCGCGTGCGAGAGAGGGAGAGAGAGAGACAGCGCGTGCGAGAGAGGGAGAGAGGGAGAGACAGCGCGTGCGAGGGAGGGAGAGACTGCACGTGCGGGAGAGGGAGAGACAGCGCGTGCGAGAGAGGGAGAGACAGCGCGTGTGAGAGAGGGAGAGAGAGAGATACAGCGCGTGCGAGAGAGGGAGAGAGAGAGAGACAGCGCGTGCGAGACAGGGAGAGAGAGAGAGAGAGAGACAGCGCGTGCGAGAGAGGGAGAGACAGCGCGAGCGAGAGAGGGAGAGAGAGAGAGACGGCGCGTGCGAGACAGGGAGAGAGAGAGAGACAGCGCGTGCGAGACAGGGAGAGACAGCGCGTGCGGGAGAGGGAGAGACAGCGCGTGCGAGAGAGGGAGAGACAGCGCGTGCAAGAGAGGGAGGGAGAGAGAGAGACAGCGCGTGCGAGAGAGGGAGGGAGAGAGAGAGAGAGACAGCGCGTGCGAGAGAGGGAGAGACAGCGCGTGCGAGAGAGGGAGGGAGAGAGAGAGACAGCGCGTGCGAGAGAGGGAGGGAGAGAGAGAGAGAGACAGCGCGTGCGAGAGAGGGAGAGAGGGAGAAGGAGAGACAGCGCCTGCGAGAGTGGGAGAGAGAGAGAGACAGCGCGTGCGAGAGAGGGAGGGAGAGAGACAGCGCGTGCGGGAGAGGGAGAGACTGCACGTGCGAGAGAGGGAGAGGGAGAGAGACAGCGCGTGCGAGAGAGGGAGAGGGAGAGACAGCGCGTGCGAGGGAGGGAGAGTCAGCGCGTGCGAGAGAGAGAGAGACAGCGCGTGCGAGAGAGGGAGAGAGAGAGAGACAGCGCGTGCGAGAGAGGGAGGGAGAGAGACAGCGCGTGCGGGAGAGGGAGAGACAGCGCGTGCGAGAGAGGGAGAGACAGTGCGTGCGAGAGAGGGAGAGACAGCGCGTGCGAGAGAGGGAGGGAGAGAGAGAGAGACAGCGCGTGCGAGAGAGGGAGAGACAGCGCGTGCGAGGGAGGGAGAGACAGCGCGTGCGAGGGAGGGAGAGACAGCGCGTGCGAGAGAGGGAGAGACAGCGCGTGCGAGAGAGGGAGGGAGAGAGAGAGAGACAGCGCGTGCGAGAGAGGGAGAGAGGGAGAAGGAGAGACAGCGCCTGCGAGAGAGGGAGAGAGAGAGAGACAGCGAGAGCGAGAGAGGGAGAGAGAGAGAGACAGCGCGTGCGAGAATGGGAGAGAGAGAGAGATAGCGCGTGCGAGAGAGGGAGGGAGAGAGACAGCGCGTGCGGGAGAGGGAGAGACTGCACGTGCGAGAGAGGGAGAGGGAGAGAGACAGCGCAAGTGAGGGAGAGGGAGAGAGACAGCGCGTGCGAGAGAGGGAGAGGGAGAGAGCGCGTGCGAGAGAGGGAGAGGGAGAGAGACAGCGCGTGCGAGAGAGGGAGAGGGAGAGAGACAGCGCGTGCGAGAGAGGGAGAGGGAGAGAGACAGCGCGTGCGAGAGAGGGAGAGAGAGAGAGACAGCGCGTGCGAGAGAGCGAGAGAGAGAGAGACAGCGCGTGCGAGAGAGCGAGAGAGAGAGAGACAGCGCGTGCGAGAGAGTGAGAGAGAGACAGCGCGTGCGAGAGAGCGAGAGAGAGAGAGACAGCGCGTGGGAGAGAGAGAGACAGCACGTGCGAGAGAGGGAGAGAGAGAGACAGCACGTGAGAGAGAGCGAGAGAGAGAGAGACAGCGCGTGCGAGAGAGGGAGAGAGAGAGAGACAGCGCATGCGAGAGAGGGAGAGGGAGAGAGCGCGTGCGAGAGAGGGAGAGGGAGAGAGACAGCGCGTGCGAGAGAGGGAGAGGGAGAGAGACAGCGCGTGCGAGAGAGGGAGAGGGAGAGAGAGAGCGAGTGCGAGAGAGGGAGAGGGAGAGAGCGAGAGAGAGAGAGACAGCGCGTGCGAGGAGAGCGAGAGAGAGAGAGACAGCGCGTGGGAGAGAGAGAGACAGCACGTGCGAGAGAGGGAGAGAGAGAGACAGCACGTGAGAGAGAGCGAGAGAGAGAGAGACAGTGCGTGCGAGAGAGGGAGAGAGACAGCGCATGCGAGAGAGGGAGAGGGAGAGAGACAGCGTGTGAGGGAGAGGGAGAGAAGCGCGTGCGAGAGAGGGAGAGGGAGAGAGACAGCGCGTGCGAGAGAGGGAGTGAGAAAGCGCGTGCGAGAGAGGGAGAGAGACTGCGCGTGCGAGAGAGGGAGAGAGAGAAATACAGCGCGTGCGAGAGTGGGAGAGGGAGAGAGACAGCGCGTGCGAGAGAGGGAGAGAGAGAGAGACAGCGCGTGCGAGAGAGGGAGAGAGAGAGAGACAGCGCGTGCGGGAGAGGGAGAGACAGCGCGTGCGAGGGAGGGAGAGACAGCGCGTGCGAGAGAGGGAGAGACAGCGCGTGCGAGAGAGGGAGGGAGAGGGAGAGACAGCGCGTGCGAGAGAGGGAGAGAGAGAGAGACAGCGCGTGCGAGAGAGGGAGAGAGGGAGAGACAGCGCGTGCGAGAGAGGGAGAGAGAGAGAGACAGCGCGTGCGAGAGAGGGAGAGAGGGAGAGACAGCGCGTGCGAGGGAGGGAGAGACTGCACGTGCGGGAGAGGGAGAGACAGCGCGTGCGAGAGAGGGAGAGACAGCGCGTGCGAGAGAGGGAGAGAGAGAGAGACAGCGCGTGCGAGAGAGGGAGAGAGAGAGAGACAGCGCGTGCGAGACAGGGAGAGAGAGAGAGAGAGAGACAGCGCGTGCGAGAGAGGGGAGAGACAGCGCGAGCGAGAGAGGGAGAGAGAGAGAGACGGCGCGTGCGAGACAGGGAGAGAGAGAGAGACAGCGCGTGCGAGAGAGGGAGAGACAGCGCGTGCGGGAGAGGGAGAGACAGCGCGTGCGAGAGAGGGAGAGACAGCGCGTGCGAGAGAGGGAGGGAGAGAGAGAGACAGCGCGTGCGAGAGAGGGAGGGAGAGAGAGAGAGAGACAGCGCGTGCGAGAGAGGGAGGGAGAGAGAGAGACAGCGCGTGCGAGAGAGGGAGGGAGAGAGAGAGAGAGACAGCGCGTGCGAGAGAGGGAGCGAGAGAGAGAGAGAGACAGCGCGTGCGAGAGAGGGAGAGAGGGAGAAGGAGAGACAGCGCCTGCGAGAGTGGGAGAGAGAGAGACAGCGCGTGCGAGAGAGGGAGGGAGAGAGACAGCGCGTGCGGGAGAGGGAGAGACTGCACGTGCGAGAGAGGGAGAGGGAGAGAGACAGCGCGTGCGAGGGAGGGAGAGTCAGCGCGTGCGAGAGAGAGAGAGACAGCGCGTGCGAGAGAGGGAGAGAGAGAGAGACAGCGCGTGCGAGAGAGGGAGGGAGAGAGACAGCGCGTGCGGGAGAGGGAGAGACAGCGCGTGCGAGAGAGGGAGAGACAGTGCGTGCGAGAGAGGGAGAGACAGCGCGTGCGAGAGAGGGAGGGAGAGAGAGAGAGACAGCGCGTGCGAGAGAGGGACAGAGAGCGCGTGCGAGGGAGGGAGAGACAGCGCGTGCGAGGGAGGGAGAGACAGCGCGTGCGAGGGAGGGAGAGACAGCGCGTGCGAGAGAGGGAGAGACAGCGCGTGCGAGAGAGGGAGGGAGAGAGAGAGAGACAGCGCGTGCGAGAGAGGGAGAGAGGGAGAAGGAGAGACAGCGCCTGCGAGAGAGGGAGAGAGAGAGAGACAGCGAGAGGGAGAGAGAGAGAGACAGCGCGTGCGAGAATGGGAGAGAGAGAGAGATAGCGCGTGCGAGAGAGGGAGAGAGAGAGAGACAGCGCGTGCGAGAGAGGGAGGGAGAGAGACAGCGCGTGCGGGAGAGGGAGAGACTGCACGTGCGAGAGAGGGAGAGGGAGAGAGACAGCGCGAGAGAGGGAGAGGGAGAGAGACAGCGCGTGCGAGAGAGGGAGAGGGAGAGAGCGCGTGCGAGAGAGGGAGAGGGAGAGAGACAGCGCGTGCGAGAGAGGGAGAGGGAGAGAGACAGCGCGTGCGAGAGAGGGAGAGGGAGAGAGACAGCGCGTGCGAGAGAGGGAGAGAGAGAGAGACAGCGCGTGCGAGAGAGCGAGAGAGAGAGAGACAGCGCGTGCGAGAGAGCGAGAGAGAGAGAGACAGCGCGTGCGAGAGAGCGAGAGAGAGAGAGACAGCGCGTGGGAGAGAGAGAGACAGCACGTGCGAGAGAGGGAGAGAGAGAGACAGCACGTGAGAGAGAGCGAGAGAGAGAGAGACAGCGCGTGCGAGAGAGGGAGAGAGAGAGAGACAGCGCATGCGAGAGAGGGAGAGGGAGAGAGCGCGTGCGAGAGAGGGAGAGGGAGAGAGACAGCGCGTGCGAGAGAGGGAGAGGGAGAGAGACAGCGCGTGCGAGAGAGGGAGAGGGAGAGAGACAGCGAGTGCGAGAGAGGGAGAGGGAGAGAGACAGCGCGTGCGAGAGAGCGAGAGAGAGAGAGACAGCGCGTGCGAGAGAGCGAGAGAGAGAGAGACAGCGCGTGGGAGAGAGAGAGACAGCACGTGCGAGAGAGGGAGAGAGAGAGACAGCACGTGAGAGAGAGCGAGAGAGAGAGAGACAGCGCGTGCGAGAGAGGGAGAGGGAGAGAGAGAGCGAGTGCGAGAGAGGGAGAGGGAGAGAGACAGCGCGTGCGAGAGAGCGAGAGAGAGAGAGACAGCGCGTGGGAGAGAGAGAGACAGCACGTGCGAGAGAGGGAGAGAGAGAGACAGCACGTGAGAGAGAGAGACAGCGCGTGCGAGAGAGGGAGAGAGAGAGAGACAGCACATGCGAGAGAGGGAGAGAGAGAGACAGCGCGTGCGAGAGAGGGAGAGAGAGAGACAGCGCGTGCGAGAGAGGGAGAGACAGCGCGTGCGGTAGAGGGAGAGAGAGAGAGACAGCGCGTGCGCGAGAGGGAGAGACTGCACGTGCGAGAGAGGGAGAGGGAGAGAGACAGCGTGTGCGAGAGAGGGAGAGAGAGAGAGACAGCGCGTGCGAGAGACGGAGAGAGGAAGAGGGAGAGACAGCGTGTGCGAGAGAAGGAGAGAGAGAGAGACAGCGCGTGCGAGAGAGGGAGAGGGAGAGAGCGCGTGGGAGAGAGGGAGACACACCGCGTGGGAGAGAGGGAGACACAGCGCAAGCGAGATAGGGAGAGACACCGCGAGCGAGAGAGGGAGAGACAGCGCGTGCGAGAGAGGGAGAGACAGCGCGTGCGAGAGAGGGAGAGGGAGAGAGACAGCGCGTGCGAGAGAGGGAGAAGGAGAGAGACAGCGCGTGCGAGAGAGGGAGAGGGAGAGAGAGAGCGAGTGCGAGAGAGGGAGAGGGAGAGAGACAGCACGTGCGAGAGAGGGAGAGAGAGAGACAGCGCGTGCGAGAGAGGGAGAGAGAGAGAGACAGCGCGTGCGAGAGAGGGAGAGGGAGAGAGACAGCGCGTGCGAGAGAGGGAGAGAGAGAGACAGCGCGTGCGAGAGAGGGGAGAGAGAGAGACAGCGCGTGCGAGAGAGGGAGAGAGAGAGCGTGTGCGAGAGAGGGAGAGAGAGAGACAGCGCGTGCGAGAGAGGGAGAGAGAGAGACAGCGCGTGCGAGAGAGGGAGAGAGAGAGCGTGTGCGAGAGAGGGAGAGAGAGAGAGCACCTGCGAGAGAGGGAGAGAGAGAGAGAGACAGCGCGTGCGAGAGAGGGAGAGAGAGAGAGACAGCGCGTGCGAGAGAGGGAGGGAGAGAGACAGCGCGTGCGGGAGAGGAAGAGACTGCACGTGCGAGAGAGGGAGAGGGAGAGAGACAGAGTGTGCGAGAGAGGGAGAGAGAGAGCGTGTGCGAGAGAGGGAGAGAGAGAGAGACAGCGCGTGCGAGAGAGCGAGAGAGAGAGAGACAGCGCGTGGGAGAGAGAGAGACAGCACGTGCGAGAGAGGGAGAGAGAGAGAGACAGCACGTGAGAGAGAGCGAGAGAGAGAGAGACAGCGCGTGCGAGAGAGGGAGAGAGAGAGAGACAGCGCGTGCGAGAGAGGGAGAGAGAGAGAGACAGCGCATGCGAGAGAGGGAGAGAGAGAGAGACAGCGCGTGCGGGAGAGAGAGAGACAGCGCGTGCGAGAGAGGGAGAGAGAGAGACAGCGCGTGCGGGAGAGAGAGAGACAGCGCGTGCGAGAGAGGGAGAGGGAGAGAGACAGCGCGTGCGAGAGAGGGAGAGAGAGAGAGACAGCGCGTGCGGGAGAGGGAGAGAGAGAGAGACAGCGCGTGCGGGAGAGGGAGAGACTGCACGCGCGAGAGAGGGAGAGAGACAGCGCGTGCGGGAGAGAGAGAGACAGCGCGTGCGAGAGAGGGAGAGAGAGAGACAGCGCGTGCGGGAGAGAGAGAGACAGCGCGTGCGAGAGAGGGAGAGGGAGAGAGACAGCGCGTGCGAGAGAGGGAGAGAGAGAGAGACAGCGCGTGCGGGAGAGGGAGAGAGAGAGAGACAGCGCGTGCGGGAGAGGGAGAGAGAGAGAGACAGCGCGTGCGGGAGAGGGAGAGACTGCACGCGCGAGAGAGGGAGAGGGAGAGAGACAGCGTGTACGAGAGAGGGAGAGAGAGAGAGACAGCGCGTGCGAGAGACGGAGAGAGGAAGAGGGAGAGACAGCGCGTGTGAGAGAGGGAGAGGGAGAGAGCGCGTGGGAGAGAGGGAGAGACAGCGCGTGCGAGAGAGGGAGAGGGAGAGAGACAGCGCGTGCGAGAGAGGGAGAAGGAGAGAGACAGCGCGTGCGAGAGAGGGAGAGAGAGAGCGAGTGCGAGAGAGGGAGAGGGAGAGAGACAGCACGTGCGAGAGAGGGAGAGGGAGAGAGACAGCGCGTGCGAGAGAGGGAGAGAGAGAGAGACAGCGCGTGCGAGAGAGGGAGAGGGAGAGAGACAGCGCGTGCGAGAGAGGGAGAGAGAGAGAGACAGCGCGTGCGAGAGAGGGAGAGAGAGAGCGTGTGCGAGAGAGGGAGAGAGAGAGACAGCGCGTGCGAGAGAGGGAGAGAGAGAGACAGCGCGTGCGAGAGAGGGAGAGACAGCGCGTGCGAGAGAGGGAGAGAGAGAGAGACAGCGCGTGCTAGAGAGGGAGAGAGAGAGAGACAGCGCGTGGGAGAGAGAGAGACAGCGTGTGCGAGAGAGGGAGAGAGAGAGAGACAGCGCGTGCGAGAGAGGGAGAGAGAGAGACAGCACGTGCGAGAGCGGGAGAGAGGGAGAGAGAGAGAGACAGCGTGTGCGAGAGAGGGAGAGAGAGAGAGAGACAGCGCATGCGAGAGAGGGAGAGAGAGAGAGACAGCGCATGCGAGAGAGGGAGAGAGAGAGAGGGAGAGAGAGAGAGCGTGTGCGAGAGAGGGAGAGAGAGAGCGTGTGCGAGAGAGGGAGAGAGAGAGAGGGAGAGAGAGAGCGCCTGCGAGAGAGGGAGAGAGAGAGCGTGTGCGAGAGAGGGAGAGGGAGAGAGGGAGAGAGAGAGCGCCTGCGAGAGAGGGAGAGAGAGAGCGTGTGCGAGAGAGGGAGAGAGAGAGGCAGCGCGTGCGAGAGAGGGAGAGAGAGAGAGACAGCGCGTGGGAGAGAGACAGACAGCGTGTGCGAGAGAGGGAGAGAGACAGCATGTGCGAGAGAGGGAGAGAGACAGCGCGTGCGAGAGAGGGAGAGAGAGAGAGACAGCGCGTGCGAGAGAGGGAGAGAGAGAGAGACAGCGCGTGCGAGAGAGGGAGAGAGAGAGAGACAGCGCGTGCGAGAGAGGGAGAGAGAGAGAGACAGCGCATGCGAGAGAGGGAGAGAGAGAGACAGCGCATGCGAGAGAGGGAGAGAGAGAGAGGGAGAGAGAGAGAGCGTGTGCGAGAGAGGGAGAGAGAGAGCGTGTGCGAGAGAGGGAGAGAGAGAGAGGGAGAGAGAGAGCGCCTGCGAGAGAGGGAGAGAGAGCGCGTGTGCGAGAGAGGGAGAGAGAGAGCGTGTGCGAGAGAGGGAGAGAGAGAGAGGGAGAGAGAGAGCGCCTGCGAGAGAGGGAGAGAGAGAGCGTGTGCGAGAGAGGGAGGGAGAGAGACAGCGCGTGCGAGAGAGGGAGAGAGAGAGAGAAGCAGAGCGTGCGAGAGAGGGAGAGAGAGCACCTGCGAGAGAGGGAGAGAGAGAGAGAGACAGCGCGTGCGAGAGAGGGAGAGAGAGAGAGACAGCGCGTGCGAGAGAGGGAGAGAGAGAGAGACAGCGCGTGCGAGAGAGGGAGGGAGAGAGACAGCGCGTGCGGGAGAGGAAGAGACTGCACGTGCGAGAGAGGGAGAGGGAGAGAGACAGCGCGTGTGAGAGAGGGAGAGAGAGAGAGACAGCGCGTGCGAGAGAGGGAGAGGGAGAGAGACAGCGCGTGCGGGAGATGGAGAGAGACAGCGCGTGCGAGAGAGGGAGAGGGAGAGAGACAGCGCGTGCGAGAGAGGGAGAGGGAGAGAGACAGCGCGTGCGAGAGAGGGAGAGGGAGAGAGACAGCGCGTGCGAGAGAGGGAGAGGGAGAGAGACAGCGCGTGCGAGAGAGCGAGAGAGAGAGAGACAGCGCGTGCGAGAGAGGGAGAGGGAGAGAGACAGCGCGTGCGAGAGAGGGAGAGACGGCGCGTGCGAGAGAGGGAGAGAGAGAGCGCGTGCGAGAGAGGGAGAGAGAGAGCGCGTGCGCGAGAGGGAGAGAGAGAGACAGCGCGTGCGAGAGAGGGAGAGAGAGAGAGACAGCGCGTGCGAGAGACGGAGAGAGGGAGAGAGACAGCGCGTGGGAGAGAGGGAGAGACAGCGCGAGCGAGAGAGGGTGAGACAGCGCGTGCGAGAGAGGGAGAGACTGCACGTGCGAGAGAGGGAGAGAGAGAGAGACAGCGCGTGCGAGAGAGGGAGAGACAGCGCGTGCGGGAGAGGGAGAGACTGCACGTGCGAGAGAGGGAGAGACAGCGCGTGCGAGAGAGGGAGGGAGAGAGAGAGACAGCGCGTGCGAGAGAGGGAGGGAGAGAGACAGCGCGTGCGGGAGAGGGAGAGACTGCACGTGCGAGAGAGGGAGAGGGAGAGAGACAGCGCGTGCGAGAGAGGGAGAGGGAGAGAGACAGCGCGTGCGAGAGAGGGAGAGGGAGAGAGACAGCGCGTGCGAGAGAGGGAGAGGGAGAGAGACAGCGCGTGCGAGAGAGGGAGAGGGAGAGACAGCGCGTGCGAGGGAGGGAGAGTCAGCGCGTGCGAGAGGGAGAGAGACAGCGCGTGCGAGAGAGGGAGAGAGAGAGAGACAGCGCGTGCGAGAGTGGGAGAGAGAGAGAGACAGCGCGTGCGAGAGAGGGAGAGAGAGAGAGACAGCGCTTGCGAGAGTGGGAGAGAGAGAGAGACAGCGCGTGCGAGAGTGGGAGAGAGAGAGAGACAGCGCGTGCGAGAGAGGGAGAGGGAGAGAGACAGCGCGTGCGAGAGAGGGAGAGGGAGAGAGACAGCGCGTGCGAGAGAGGGAGAGGGAGAGAGACAGCGCGTGCGAGAGAGGGAGAGGGAGAGAGACAGCGCGTGCGAGAGTGGGAGAGAGAGAGAGACAGCGCGTGCGAGAGTGGGAGAGAGAGAGAGACAGCGCGTGCGAGAGAGGGAGAGAGAGAGAGACAGCGCGTGCGAGAGAGGGAGGGAGAGAGACGGCGCGTGCGGGAGAGGGAGAGACAGCGCGTGCGAGAGAGGGAGAGACAGTGCGTGCGAGAGAGGGAGAGACAGCGCGTGCGAGAGAGGGAGGGAGAGAGAGACAGTGCGTGCGAGAGAGGGAGAGACAGTGCGTGCGAGAGAGGGAGAGACAGCGCGTGCGAGAGAGGGAGAGGGAGAGAGACAGCGCGTGCGAGAGAGGGAGAGGGAGAGAGACAGCGCGTGCGAGAGAGGGAGAGGGAGAGAGACAGCGCGTGCGAGAGAGGGAGAGGGAGAGACAGCGCGTGCGAGGGAGGGAGAGTCAGCGCGTGCGAGAGGGAGAGAGACAGCGCGTGCGAGAGAGGGAGAGAGAGAGAGACAGCGCGTGCGAGAGAGGGAGAGAGAGAGAGACAGCGCGTGCGAGAGAGGGAGAGAGAGAGAGACAGCGCTTGCGAGAGTGGGAGAGAGATAGAGACAGCGCGTGCGAGAGAGGGAGAGGGAGAGAGACAGCGCGTGTGAGAGAGGGAGAGGGAGAGAGACAGCGCGTGCGAGAGTGGGAGAGAGAGAGAGACAGCGCGTGCGAGAGTGGGAGAGAGAGAGAGACAGCGCGTGCGAGAGAGGGAGAGAGAGAGAGACAGCGCGTGCGAGAGAGGGAGGGAGAGAGACGGCGCGTGCGGGAGAGGGAGAGAGAGCGCGTGGGAGAGAGGGAGAGAGAGCGCGTGCGAGAGAGGGAGAGAGAGAGCGCGTGGGAGAGAGGGAGAGAGAGAGACGGCGCGTGCGAGAGAGAGAGAGAGAGAGAGAGAGAGACGGCGCGTGCGAGAGAGGGAGAGAGGGAGAGACGGCGCGTGCGAGAGTGGGAGAGAGGGAGAGACAGCGCGTGCGAGAGAGGGAGAGAGAGAGAGACAGCGCGTGCGAGAGAGGGAGAAAGAGAGAGACAGAGCGTGCGAGAGAGGGAGAGAGAGAGAGACAGCGCGTGCGAGAGAGGGAGAGAGAGAGAGACAGCGCGTGCGAGAGAGGGAGAGAGGGAGAGACAGCGCGTGCGAGAGAGGGAGAGAGAGAGAGACAGCGCGTGCGAGAGAGGGAGAGAGAGAGAGAGACAGCGCGTGCGAGAGAGGGAGAGAGAGAGAGACAGCGCGTGCGAGAGAGGGAGAGAGAGAGAGACAGCGTGTGCGAGAGAGGGAGAAAGAGAGAGACAGCGCGTGCGAGAGAGGGAGAGAGAGACAGTACGTGCGAGAGAGAGACAGCGCGTGCGAGAGAGGGAGAGAGAGAGAGACAGCGCGTGCGAGAGAGAGACAGCGCGTGCGAGAGAGGGAGAGACAGCGCGTAGGAGAGAGGGAGAGAGAGAGAGACAGCGCGTGCGAGAGGGAGACAGCGTGTGCGAGAGAGGGAGAGAGGGAGAGACAGCACGTGCGAGAGAGGGAGAGAGAGAGAGACAGCGTGTGCGAGAGAGAGAGAGCGCGCGTGCGTGAGGGGGAGAGAGATAGAGAGACAGCGCGTGTGAGAGAGGGAGAGAGGGAGAGAGAGAGCGCGTGGGAGAGAGGGAGAGAGAGAGCGCGTGGGAGAGAGGGCGTGAGAGAGCGCGTGGGAGAGAGGGAGAGAGAGAGTGCGTGCGAGAGTGGGAGAGAGGGAGAGAGAGAGAGACAGCGCGTGCGAGAGAGAGACAGCGCGTGCGAGAGAGGGAGAGAGGGAGAGACAGCGCGTGCGAGAGAGCGAGAGAGAGAGAGACAGCGTGTGTGAGAGAAAGAGAGCGCGCGTGCGTGAGGGGGAGAGAGAGAGCGCGTGGGAGAGAGGGAGAGAGAGAGCGCGTGGGAGAGAGGGAGTGAGAGAGCGCGTGGGAGAGAGGGAGAGAGGGAGAGAGAGAGCACGTGCGAGAGTGGGAGAGAGAGCGCGTGCAAGAGAGAGAGAGAGAGGGAGACAGCGCGTGCGAGAGAGGGAGAGAGGGAGAGAGACAGCGCGTGCGAGAGAGGGAGAGAGGGAGAGAGACAGCGCGTGCGAGAGAGGGAGAGGGAGAGAGACAGCGCGTGCGAGAGAGGGAGAGAGAGAGAGACGGTGCGTGAGAGAGAGGGAGAGAGAGAGAGACGGCGCGTGCGAGAGAGGGAGAGAGAGAGAGACGGCACGTGCGAGAGAGGGAGAGAGAGAGAGACAGCGCGTGCGCGATAGGGAGAGAGAGAGAGACAGCGCGTGCGAGAGAGGGAGAGAGAGAGACAGCGCGTTCGAGAGAGGGAGTGACAGCGCGTTCGAGAGAGGGAGTGACAGCGCGTGCGAGAGAGGGAGAGACAACGCGTGCGAGAGAGGGAGAGAGAGAGAGAGACAGCGCGTGGGAGAGAGGGAGAGACTGAACGTGCGAGAGAGGGAGAGGGAGAGAGACAGCGCGTGCGAGAGAGGGAGAGGGAGAGAGACAGCGCGTGGGAGAGAGGGAGAGACAGCGCCTGGGAGAGAGGGAGAGACAGCGCGAGCGAGAGAGAGAGAGACAGCGCGTGCGAGAGAGGGAGAGAGAGAGAGACAGCGTGTGCGAGAGAGGGAGAGAGAGAGAGACAGCGCGTGCGAGAGAGGGAGAGAGAGAGACAGCGCGTGCGAGAGAGGGAGAGAGAGAGAGAGAGAGCGCGTGCGAGAGAGGGAGAGAGAGAGAGAGTGCGCTTGCGAGAGAGGGAGAGAGAGAGAGACAGCGCGTGCGAGAGAGGGAGAGAGAGAGAGACAGCGCGTGCGAGAGAGGGAGAGAGAGAGAGAGAGAGCGCGTGCGAGAGAGGGAGAGAGAGAGAGAGTGCGCTTGCGAGAGAGGGAGAGAGAGAGACACAGCGCGTGCGAGAGAGGGAGAGAGAGAGAGACAGCGCGTGCGAGAGAGGGAGAGAGAGAGAGACGGTGCGTGAGAGAGAGGGAGAGAGAGAGAGACGGCGCGTGCGAGAGAGGGAGAGAGAGAGAGACGGCACGTGCGAGAGAGGGAGAGAGAGAGAGACAGCGCGTGCGCGATAGGGAGAGAGAGAGAGACAGCGCGTGCGAGAGAGGGAGAGAGAGAGACAGCGCGTTCGAGAGAGGGAGTGACAGCGCGTTCGAGAGAGGGAGTGACAGCGCGTGCGAGAGAGGGAGAGACAACGCGTGCGAGAGAGGGAGAGAGAGAGAGAGACAGCGCGTGGGAGAGAGGGAGAGACTGAACGTGCGAGAGAGGGAGAGGGAGAGAGACAGCGCGTGCGAGAGAGGGAGAGGGAGAGAGACAGCGCGTGCGAGAGAGGGAGAGGGAGAGAGACAGCGCGTGGGAGAGAGGGAGAGACAGCGCCTGGGAGAGAGGGAGAGACAGCGCGAGCGAGAGAGAGAGAGACAGCGCGTGCGAGAGAGGGAGAGAGAGAGAGACAGCGTGTGCGAGAGAGGGAGAGAGAGAGAGACAGCGCGTGCGAGAGAGGGAGAGAGAGAGACAGCGCGTGCGAGAGAGGGAGAGAGAGAGAGAGAGAGCGCGTGCGAGAGAGGGAGAGAGAGAGAGAGTGCGCTTGCGAGAGAGGGAGAGAGAGAGAGACAGCGCGTGCGAGAGAGGGAGAGAGAGAGAGACAGCGCGTGCGAGAGAGGGAGAGAGAGAGAGAGAGAGCGCGTGCGAGAGAGGGAGAGAGAGAGAGAGTGCGCTTGCGAGAGAGGGAGAGAGAGAGACACAGCGCGTGCGAGAGAGGGAGAGAGAGAGAGACAGCGCGTGCGAGAGAGGGAGAGAGAGAGCGCCTGCGAGAGAGGGAGAGAGAGAGAGCGCCTGCGAGAGAGGGAGAGAGGGAGAGAGAGAGCGCCTGCGAGAGAGGGAGAGAGAGAGACAGCGCGTGCGAGAGAAGGAGAGAGAGAGAGAAAGAGAGGAGAGAGAGATCGTGTGCGAGAGAGGGAGAGAGAGAGAGAGAGCGCGCCTGCGAGAGGGAGAGAGAGAGATCCTGCGAGAGAGGGAGAGAGGGAGAGAGAGAGCGTGTGCGAGAGAGGGAGAGAGAGAGACAGCGCGTGCGAGAGAGGGAGAGAGAGAGAGACAGCGCGTGCGAGAGAGGGAGAGACAGCGCGTGCGAGAGAGGGAGAGAGAGAGAGACAGCGCGTGGGAGAGAGAGAGACAGCGTGTGCGAGAGAGGGAGAGAGAGAGACAGCGCGTGCGAGAGAGAGACAGCGCGGGAGAGAAAGAGAGCGCGTGCGAGAGAGGGAGAGAGAGAGAGACAGCGCATGCGAGAGAGGGAGAGAGAGAGAGGGAGAGAGAGAGCGTGTGCGAGAGTGGGAGAGAGAGAGCGTGTGCGAGAGTGGGAGAGAGAGCGTGTGCGAGAGAGGGAGAGAGAGAGAGGGAGAGAGAGAGCGCCTGCGAGAGAGGGAGAGAGAGAGCGTGTGCGAGAGAGGGAGAGAGAGAGAGGGAGAGAGAGAGCGCCTGCGAGAGAGGGAGAGAGACAGCGCGTGCGAGAGAGGGAGAGAGAGAGAAGCAGAGAGTGCGAGAGAGGGAGAGAGAGAGAGACAGCGCGTGCGAGAGAGGGAGAGAGAGAGAGAGACAGCGCGTGCGAGAGAGGGAGAGAGAGAGAGACAGCGCGTGCGAGAGAGGGAGAGAGCGAGAGAGACAGCGCGTGCGAGAGAGGGAGAGTGAGAGAGACAGCGCGTGCGAGAGAAGGAGAGAGAGAGCGCGTGGGAGAGAGGGAGAGAGAGAGCGCGTGCGAGAGAGGGAGAGTGGGAGAGAGAGCGCGTGCGAGAGAGGGAGAGAGAGAGGGAGACAGCGCGTGCGAGAGAGGGAGAGAGAGAGAGACAGCGCGTGCGAGAGAGGGAGAGAGAGAGAGACAGCGCGTGCGAGAGAGGGAGAGAGAAAGAGACGGCGCGTGCGAGAGAGGGAGAGAGAGAGAGAGACGGCGCGTGCGAGAGAGGGAGAGAGAGAGACGGCGCATGCGAGAGAGGGAGAGAGAGAGAGACGGCGCGTGCGAGAGAGGGAGAGAGAGAGAGACGGCGCGTGTGAGAGAGGGAGAGAGAGAGAGGGAGAGAGACGGCGCGTGCGAGAGAGGGAGAGAGAGAGCGTGTGCGGGAGAGGGAGAGAGAGTGAGGGAGAGAGACAGCGCGTGCGAGAGAGGGAGAGAGAGAGAGAGACAGCGCGTGCGAGAGAGGGAGAGTGAGAGAGACAGCGCGTGCGAGAGAGGGAGAGAGAGAGAGAGACAGCGCGTGCGAGAGAGGGAGAGTTAGAGAGACAGCGCGTGCGAGAGAGGGAGAGAGAGAGAGACAGCGTGAGGGAGAGAGGGAGAGACAGCGCGTGCGAGAGAGGGAGAGAAGAGAGACAGCGTGTGCGAGGGAGAGAGAGACAGCGTGTGCGAGAGAGAGAGAGGGAGAGAGAGCGCGCGTGCGAGAGGGGGAGAGAGAGAGAGACAGCGCATGGGAGAGAGCGAGAGAGAGAGCGCGTGGGAGAGAGGGAGAGAGAGAGCGCGTGGGAGAGAGGGAGAGAGAGCGCGTGCGAGAGAGGGAGAGTGGGAGAGAGAGCGCGTGCGAGAGTGGGAGAGAGAGAGAGACAGCGCGTGCGAGAGAGGGAGGGAGAGAGAGAGAGACAGCGCGTGCGAGAGAGGGAGAGAGAGAGAGACAGCGCGTGCGAGAGAGGGAGAGAGAGAGAGACAGCGCGTGCGAGAGAGGCAGAGAGAGAGACAGACAGCGCGTGCAAGAGAGGGAGAGAGAGAGAGAGAGCGCGTGGGAGAGAGGGAGAGAGAGAGCGCGTGGGAGAGAGGGAGAGAGAGAGCGCGTGGGAGAGAGGGAGAGAGAGAGCGCGTGCGAGAGAGGGAGAGTGGGAGAGAGAGGGAGAGAGAGAGAGAGGGAGACAGCGCGTGCGAGAGAGGGAGAGAGAGAGAGAGAGCGCGTGCGAGAGAGGGAGAGAGAGAGAGACGGCGCGTGCGAGAGAGGGAGAGAGAGAGAGACAGCGCGTGCGAGAGAGGGAGAGAGAGAGAGACGGCGCTTGCGAGAGAGGGAGAGAGAGAGAGACAGCGCGTGCGAGAGAGGGAGAGAGAGAGAGAGGGAGACAGCGCGTGCGAGAGAGGGAGAGAGAGAGAGACGGCGCGTGCGAGAGAGGGAGAGAGAGAGAGACGGCGCGTGCGAGAGAGGGAGAGAGAGAGACGGCGCGTGCGAGAGAGGGAGAGACAGCGCGTGCGAGAGAGGGAGAGAGAGAGAGACGGCGCTTGCGAGAGAGGGAGAGAGAGAGAGACGGCGCGTGCGAGAGAGGGAGAGAGAGAGAGACGGCGCGTGTGAGAGAGGGAGAGAGAGAGAGGGAGAGAGACGGCGCGTGCGAGAGAGGGAGAGAGAGAGCGTGTGCGGGAGAGGGAGAGAGAGTGAGGGAGAGAGACAGCGCGTGCGAGAGAGGGAGAGAGAGAGAGAGACAGCGCGTGCGAGAGAGGGAGAGAGAGAGAGAGACAGCGCGTGCGAGAGAGGGAGAGTGAGAGAGACAGCGCGTGCGAGAGAGGGAGAGAGAGAGAGAGACAGCGCGTGCGAGAGAGGGAGAGTTAGAGAGACAGCGCGTGCGAGAGAGGGAGAGAGAGAGAGACAGCGTGAGGGAGAGAGGGAGAGACAGCGCGTGCGAGAGAGGGAGAGAAGAGAGACAGCGTGTGCGAGGGAGAGAGAGACAGCGTGTGCGAGAGAGAGAGAGGGAGAGAGAGCGCGCGTGCGAGAGGGGGAGAGAGAGAGAGACAGCGCATGGGAGAGAGCGAGAGAGAGAGCGCGTGGGAGAGAGGGAGAGAGAGAGCGCGTGGGAGAGAGGGAGAGAGAGCGCGTGCGAGAGAGGGAGAGTGGGAGAGAGAGCGCGTGCGAGAGTGGGAGAGAGAGAGAGACAGCGCGTGCGAGAGAGGGAGGGAGAGAGAGAGAGACAGCGCGTGCGAGAGAGGGAGGGAGAGAGAGAGAGACAGCGCGTGCGAGAGAGGGAGAGAGAGAGAGACAGCGCGTGCGAGAGAGGGAGAGAGAGAGAGACAGCGCGTGCGAGAGAGGCAGAGAGAGAGACAGACAGCGCGTGCGAGAGAGGGAGAGAGAGAGAGAGAGCGCGTGGGAGAGAGGGAGAGAGAGAGCGCGTGGGAGAGAGGGAGAGAGAGAGCGCGTGGGAGAGAGGGAGAGAGAGAGCGCGTGCGAGAGAGGGAGAGTGGGAGAGAGAGGGAGAGAGAGAGAGAGGGAGACAGCGCGTGCGAGAGAGGGAGAGAGAGAGAGAGAGCGCGTGCGAGAGAGGGAGAGAGAGAGAGACGGCGCGTGCGAGAGAGGGAGAGAGAGAGAGACAGCGCGTGCGAGAGAGGGAGAGAGAGAGAGACGGCGCTTGCGAGAGAGGGAGAGAGAGAGAGACAGCGCGTGCGAGAGAGGGAGAGAGAGAGAGAGGGAGACAGCGCGTGCGAGAGAGGGAGAGAGAGAGAGACGGCGCGTGCGAGAGAGGGAGAGAGAGAGAGACGGCGCGTGCGAGAGAGGGAGAGAGAGAGACGGCGCGTGCGAGAGAGGGAGAGACAGCGCGTGCGAGAGAGGGAGAGAGAGAGAGACGGCGCTTGCGAGAGAGGGAGAGAGAGAGAGACAGCGCGTGCGAGAGAGGGAGAGAGAGAGAGACAGCGTTTGCGAGAGAGGGAGAGAGAGACAGCGCGTGCGAGAGAGGGAGAGAGGGAGAGATAGCGCGTGCGAGAGAGGGAGAGAGGGAGAGACAGCGCGTGGGAGAGACGGAGAGACAGCGCGTGCGAGAGAGGGAGAGAGAGAGAGACAGCGCGTGCGAGAGAGGGAGAGAGAGAGAGACAGCGCGTGCGAGAGAGGGAGAGAGAGAGAGACAGCGCGTGCGAGAGAGGGAGAGAGAGAGAGACAGCGCGTGCGAGAGAGGGAGAGAGAGAGAGACAGCGCGTGCGAGAGAGGGAGAGAGAGAGAGACGGCGCGTGCGAGAGAGGGAGAGAGAAAGAGACGGCGCGTGCGAGAGAGGTAGAGAGAGAGACAGCGCGTGCGAGAGAGGGAGAGAGAGAGAGACAGTGCGTGCGAGAGAGAGACAGCGCGTGCGAGAGAGGGAGAGAGAGAGAGACAGCGCGTGTGAGAGAGGGAGAGAGGGAGAGACAGCGCGTGCGAGAGAGGGAGAGAGAGAGAGACAGCGCGTGCGAGAGAGGGAGAGAGAGAGAGACAGTGCGTGCGAGAGAGGGAGAGAGAGAGAGACAGCGCGTGCGAGAGAGGGAGAGAGAGAGAGACAGCGCGTGCGAGAGAGGGAGAGAGAGAGAGACAGTGCGTGCGAGAGAGAGACAGCGAGTGCGAGAGAGGGAGAGAGGGAGAGACAGCGCGTGCGAGAGAGGGAGAGAGAGAGAGACAGCGTGTGCGAGAGAGGGAGAGCGCGCGTGCGAGAGAGGGAGAGACAGCGCGTGCGAGAGAGAGACAGCGCGTGCGAGAGAGGGAGAGAGAGAGAGACAGCGCGTGCGAGAGAGGGAGAGAGGGAGAGACAGCGCGTGCGAGAGAGGGAGAGAGAGAGAGACAGTGCGTGCGAGAGAGGGAGAGAGAGAGAGACAGCGCGTGCGAGAGAGGGAGAGAGAGAGAGACAGCGCGTGCGAGAGAGGGAGAGAGAGAGAGACAGCGCGTGCGAGAGAGGGAGAGAGAGAGAGACAGTGCGTGCGAGAGAGAGACAGCGAGTGCGAGAGAGGGAGAGACAGCGCGTGCGAGAGAGGGAGAGAGAGAGAGACAGCGTGTGCGAGAGAGGGAGAGCGCGCGTGCGAGAGAGGGAGAGACAGCGCGTGCGAGAGAGGGAGAGAGAGAGAGACAGCGCGTGCGAGAGAGGGAGAGAGGGAGAGACAGCGCGTGCGAGAGAGGGAGAGAGAGAGAGACAGCGCGTGCGAGAGAGGGAGAGAGAGAGAGACAGTGCGTGCGAGAGAGGGAGAGAGAGAGAGACAGCGCGTGCGAGAGAGGGAGAGAGAGAGAGACAGCGCGTGCGAGAGAGGGAGAGAGAGAGAGACAGCGCGTGCGAGAGAGAGACAGCGAGTGCGAGAGAGGGAGAGAGGGAGAGACAGCGCGTGCGAGAGAGGGAGAGAGAGAGAGACAGCGTGTGCGAGAGAGGGAGAGCGCGCGTGCGAGAGAGGGAGAGAGAGAGAGACAGCGCGTGCGAGAGAGGGAGAGAGAGAGCGCATGGGAGAGAGGGGGAGAGAGCGCGTGGGAGAGATGGAGAGTGGGAGAGAGAGCGCGTGCGAGAGAGGGAGAGAGAGAGAGACGGCGCGTGCGAGAGAGGGAGAGAGAAAGAGACGGCGCGTGCGAGAGAGGGAGAGAGAGAGAGACAGCGCGTGCGAGAGAGGGAGAGAGGGAGGGCGTGGGAGAGAGGGAGAGAGAGAGCGCGTGGGAGAGAGGGAGTGAGAGAGCGCGTGGGAGAGAGGGAGAGAGAGAGAGACAGCGCGTGCGAGAGAGGGAGAGAGAGAGAGACAGCGCGTGCGAGAGAGAGACAGCGCGTGCGAGAGAGGGAGAGAGAGAGAGACAGCGCGTGCGAGAGGGGGAGAGAGAGAGAGACAGCGCGTGCGAGAGAGGGAGAGAGGGAGGGCGTGGGAGAGAGGGAGAGAGAGAGCGCGTGGGAGAGAGGGAGTGAGAGAGCGCATGGGAGAGAGGGAGAGAGAGAGCGCGTGCGAGAGAGGGAGAGTGGGAGAGAGAGCGCGTGTGAGAGAGGGAGAGAGAGAGAGAGGGAGACAGCGCGTGCGAGAGAGGGAGAGAGAGAGAGACAGCGCGTGCGAGAGAGGGAGAGAGAGAGAGACGGCGCGTGCGAGAGAGGGAGAGAGAGAGAGACGGCGCGTGCGAGAGAGGGAGAGAGAGAGAGACGGCGCGTTCGAGAGAGGGAGAGAGAGAGAGAGAGACGGCAAGTGCGAGAGAGGGAGAGAGAGAGAGACAGTGCGTGCGAGAGAGAGACACCGCGTGCGAGAGAGGGAGAGACAGCGCGTGCGAGAGAGGGAGAGAGAGAGAGACAGCGCGTGCGAGAGAGGGAGAGAGAGAGAGACAGCGCGTGCGAGAGAGGGAGAGAGGGAGAGACAGCGCGTGCGAGAGAGGGAGAGAGAGAGAGACAGCGTGTGCGAGAGAGAGAGAGCGCGCGTGCGAGAGGGGGAGAGAGAGAGAGACAGCGCGTGCGAGAGAGGGAGAGAGACAGCGCGTGGGAGAGAGGGAGAGAGAGCGCGTGGGAGAGAGGGAGAGAGAGAGCGCGTGGGAGAGAGGGAGAGAGAGAGCGCGTGCGAGAGAGGGAGAGTGGGAGAGAGAGCGCGTGCGAGAGAGGGAGAGAGAGAGAGACAGCGCGTGCGAGAGAGGGACAGACAGCGAGTGGGAGAGAGGGAGAGAGAGAGAGAGGGAGACAGCGCGTGCGAGAGAGGGAGAGAGAGAGAGATGGCGCGTGCGAGAGAGGGAGAGAGAGAGAGACGGCACGTGCGAGAGAGGGAGAGAGAGAGAGACGGCGCGTGAGAGAGAGGGAGAGAGAGAGAGAGACGGCGCGTGCGAGAGAGGGAGAGAGAGAGAGACGGCGCGTGCGAGAGAGGGAGAGAGAGAGAGACGGCGCGTGCGAGAGAGGGAGAGAGAGAGAGGGAGAGAGAGAGCATGTGCGAGAGAGGGAGAGGGAGAGAGGGAGAGAGAGCGCCTGCGAGAGAGGGACAGAGAGAGAGAGACAGCGCGTGCGAGAGAGGGAGTGAGAGAGAGACATCGTGTGCGAGGGAGAGAGAGAGAGACAGCGTGTGCGAGAGAGAGAGACGGAGAGAGAGCGCGCGTGCGAGAGAGGGAGATAGAGACCGCGTGGGAGAGAGGGAGAGAGAGAGCGCGTGGGAGAGAGGGAGAGAGAGAGCGCGTGGGAGAGAGGGAGAGAGAGAGAGAGACAGCGCGTGCGAGAGAGGGAGAGAGAGAGGGAGAGAGAGAGGGAGAGAGAGAGCGCGTGCGAGAGAGGGAGAGAGAGAGAGAGGGAGAGAGGGAGAGAGAGCGCCTGCGAGAGAGGGAGAGAGAGAGAGACAGCGCGTGCGAGAGAGGGAGTGAGAGAGAGAGACATCGTGTGCGAGGGAGAGAGAGAGAGACAGCGTGTGCGAGAGAGAGAGAGGGAGAGTGAGCGCGCGTGCGAGAGGGGGAGAGAGAGAGAGACAGCGCGTGCAAGAGAGGGAGAGAGGGAGAGAGAGACCGCGTGGGAGAGAGGGAGAGAGAGAGCGCGTGGGAGAGAGGGAGAGAGAGAGAGCGCATGGGAGAGAGGGAGAGAGAGAGCGCGTGCGAGAGAGGGAGAGTGGGAGAGAGAGCGCGTGCGAGAGAGGGAGAGAGAGAGAGACAGCACGTGCGAGAGAGGGAGAGAGAGAGAGACAGCGCGTGGGAGAGAGGGAGAGAGAGAGAGACAGCGCGTGGGAGAGAGGGAGAGAGAGAGAGACAGCGCGTGCGAGAGAGGGAGAGTGAGAGAGAGAGCGCGTGCGAGAGAGGGAGAGAGAGAGAGACAGCGCGTACGAGAGGGGGAGAGAGAGAGAGACAGCGCGTGCGAGAGAGGGAGAGAGAGAGAGCGCGTGGGAGAGAGGGAGAGAGAGAGCGCGTGGGAGAGAGGGAGAGAGAGAGCGCGTGGGAGAGAGGGAGAGAGAGAGAGCGCGTGGGAGAGAGGGAGAGAGAGAGCGCGTGCGAGAGAGGGAGAGTGGGAGAGAGAGCGCGTGCGAGAGAGGGAGAGAGAGAGAGACAGCGCCTGCGAGAGAGGGAGAGAGAGAGACAGCGCGTGCGAGAGAGGGAGTGATAGAGACACAGCGTGTGCGAGAGAGAGAGAGCGCGCGTGCGAGATGTGGAGAGAGAGAGAGACAGCGCGTGCGAGAGAGGGAGAGAGAGAGCGCGTGGGAGAGAGGGAGAGAGAGAGCGCGTGGGAGAGAGGGAGTGAGAGAGCGCGTGGGAGAGAGGGAGAGAGGGAGAGAGAGAGCGCGTGCGAGAGAGGGAGAGTGGGAGAGAAAGCGCGTGCGAGAGAGGGAGTGAGAGAGCGCGTGCGAGAGAGGGAGTGAGAGAGCGCGTGCGAGAGAGGGAGAGTGGGAGAGAAAGCGCGTGCGAGAGAGGGAGTGAGAGAGCGCGTGGGAGAGAGGGAGAGAGAGAGAGACGGCGCGTGCGAGAGAGGGAGAGAGAGAGAGACGGCGCGTGCGAGAGAGGGAGAGAGAGAGAGACGGCGCGTCCGAGAGAGGGAGAGAGAGGGAGAGAGAGAGCGTGTGCGAGAGAGGGAGAGAGAGTGAGGGAGAGATAGAGCGTGTGCGAGAGAGGGAGAGGGAGAGAGAGCGCCTGCGAGAGAGGGAGAGAGAGAGAGAGACCGCCTGCGAGAGAGGGAGAGAGAGCGCGCGTGGGAGCGAGGGAGAGAGTGAGCGCGTGGGAGAGAGGGAGAGAGGGAGAGAGAGAGCGCGTGCGAGAGAGGGAGAGTGGGAGAGAGAGCGCGTGCGAGAGAGGGAGAGAGAGAGAGACGGCGCGTGCGAGAGGGAGAGAGAGAGAGACAGCGCGTGCGAGAGAGGGAGAGAGAGAGAGACGGCGCGTGCGAGAGAGGGAGACAGAGAGAGACAGCGCGTGCGAGAGAGTTAGAGAGAGAGACAGCGCATGCGAGAGAGGGAGAGAGAGAGAGACAGTGTGTGCGAGAGGGGGAGAGAGAGAGAGACAGCGCGTGCGAGAGAGGGAGAGAGAGAGCGCGTGGGAGAGAGGGAGAGAGAGCGCGCGTGGGAGAGAGGGAGAGAGAGAGCGCGTGGGAGAGAGGGAGAGAGGGAGAGAGAGAGCGCGTGCGAGAGAGGGAGAGTGGGAGAGAGAGCGCGTGCGAGAGAGGGAGAGAGAGAGAGACAGCGCGTGCGAGAGAGGGAGAGAGAGAGAGACAGAGACAGCGCGTGCGAGAGAGGGAGAGAGAAAGAGACAGCGCGTGCGAGAGAGGGAGAGAGAGAGAGACAGCGCGTGCGAGAGAGGGAGAGAGAGAGACAGCGCGTCCGAGAGAGGGAGAGAGAGAGAGACAGCGCGTGCGAGAGAGGGAGAGGGAGAGAGAGACAGCGCGTGCGAGAGAGGGAGAGTGAGAGAGAGACAGCGCGTGCGAGAGAGGGAGAGAGAGAGAGAGAGAGAGAGCGCGTGGGAGAGAGGGAGAGAGAGAGCGCGTGGGAGAGAGGGAGAGAGAGAGCGCGCGGGAGAGAGGGAGAGAGAGCGCGTGGGAGAGAGGGAGAGAGAGAGCGCGTGGGAGAGAGGGAGAGAGAGAGCGCGTGCGAGAGAGGGTGAGTGGGAGAGAGAGAGCGCGTGGGAGAGAGTGAGAGAGAGAGCGCATGGGAGAGAGGGAGAGAGAGAGCGCGTGCGAGAGAGGGAGAGAGAGAGAGTGCGCCTGCGAGAGAGGGAGAGAGAGAGAGACAGCGCGTGCGAGAGAGGGAGAGAGAGAGAGACAGCGCGTGCGAGAGAGGGAGAGAGAGAGAGAGAGAGCGCGTGCGAGAGAGGGAGAGAGAGAGAGAGTGCGCTTGCGAGAGAGGGAGAGAGAGAGACACAGCGCGTGCGAGAGAGGGAGAGAGAGAGAGACAGCGCGTGCGAGAGAGGGAGAGAGAGAGCGCCTGCGAGAGAGGGAGAGAGAGAGAGCGCCTGCGAGAGAGGGAGAGAGAGAGCGCCTGCGAGAGAGGGAGAGAGAGAGACAGCGCGTGCGAGAGAAGGAGAGAGAGAGAGAAAGAGAGGAGAGAGAGATCGTGTGCGAGAGAGGGAGAGAGAGAGAGAGAGCGCGCCTGCGAGAGGGAGAGAGAGAGATCCTGCGAGAGAGGGAGAGAGGGAGAGAGAGAGCGTGTGCGAGAGAGGGAGAGAGAGAGACAGCGCGTGCGAGAGAGGGAGAGAGAGAGAGACAGCGCGTGCGAGAGAGGGAGAGACAGCGCGTGCGAGAGAGGGAGAGAGAGAGAGACAGCGCGTGGGAGAGAGAGAGACAGCGTGTGCGAGAGAGGGAGAGAGAGAGACAGCGCGTGCGAGAGAGAGACAGCGCGGGAGAGAAAGAGAGCGCGTGCGAGAGAGGGAGAGAGAGAGAGACAGCGCATGCGAGAGAGGGAGAGAGAGAGAGGGAGAGAGAGAGCGTGTGCGAGAGTGGGAGAGAGAGAGCGTGTGCGAGAGTGGGAGAGAGAGAGCGTGTGCGAGAGAGGGAGAGAGAGAGCGCGTGGGAGAGAGGGAGAGTGGGAGAGAGAGCGCGTGCGAGAGAGGGAGAGAGAGAGAGACAGCACGTGCGAGAGAGGGAGAGAGAGAGAGACAGCGCGTGCGAGAGAGGGAGAGAGAGAGAGACAGCGCGTGGGAGAGAGGGAGAGAGAGAGAGACAGCGCGTGGGAGAGAGGGAGAGAGAGAGAGACAGCGCGTGCGAGAGAGGGAGAGAGAGAGAGAGAGAGCTTGCGAGAGAGGGAGAGTGAGAGAGAGAGCGCGTGCGAGAGAGGGAGAGTGAGAGAGAGAGCGCGTGCGAGAGAGGGAGAGAGAGAGAGACAGCGCGTACGAGAGGGGGAGAGAGAGAGAGACAGCGCGTGCGAGAGAGGGAGAGAGAGAGAGCGCGTGGGAGAGAGGGAGAGAGAGAGCGCGTGGGAGAGAGGGAGAGAGAGAGCGCGTGGGAGAGAGGGAGAGAGAGAGAGCGCGTGGGAGAGAGGGAGAGAGAGAGCGCGTGCGAGAGAGGGAGAGTGGGAGAGAGAGCGCGTGCGAGAGAGGGAGAGAGAGAGAGACAGCGCCTGCGAGAGAGGGAGAGAGAGAGACAGCGCGTGCGAGAGAGGGAGTGATAGAGACACAGCGTGTGCGAGAGAGAGAGAGCGCGCGTGCGAGATGTGGAGAGAGAGAGAGACAGCGCGTGCGAGAGAGGGAGAGAGAGAGCGCGTGGGAGAGAGGGAGAGAGAGAGCGCGTGGGAGAGAGGGAGTGAGAGAGCGCGTGGGAGAGAGGGAGAGAGGGAGAGAGAGAGCGCGTGCGAGAGAGGGAGAGTGGGAGAGAAAGCGCGTGCGAGAGAGGGAGTGAGAGAGCGCGTGCGAGAGAGGGAGTGAGAGAGCGCGTGCGAGAGAGGGAGAGTGGGAGAGAAAGCGCGTGCGAGAGAGGGAGTGAGAGAGCGCGTGGGAGAGAGGGAGAGAGAGAGAGACGGCGCGTGCGAGAGAGGGAGAGAGAGAGAGACGGCGCGTGCGAGAGAGGGAGAGAGAGAGAGACGGCGCGTGCGAGAGAGGGAGAGAGAGAGAGACGGCGCGTCCGAGAGAGGGAGAGAGAGGGAGAGAGAGAGCGTGTGCGAGAGAGGGAGAGAGAGTGAGGGAGAGATAGAGCGTGTGCGAGAGAGGGAGAGGGAGAGAGGGAGAGAGAGCGCCTGCGAGAGAGGGAGAGAGAGAGAGAGACCGCCTGCGAGAGAGGGAGAGAGAGCGCGCGTGGGAGCGAGGGAGAGAGTGAGCGCGTGGGAGAGAGGGAGAGAGGGAGAGAGAGAGCGCGTGCGAGAGTGGGAGAGAGAGCGCGTGCGAGAGAGGGAGAGAGAGTGAGACGGCGCGTGCGAGAGGGAGAGAGAGAGAGACAGCGCGTGCGAGAGAGGGAGAGAGGAGAGACGGCGCGTGCGAGAGAGGGAGACAGAGAGAGACAGCGCGTGCGAGAGAGTTAGAGAGAGAGACAGCGCATGCGAGAGAGGGAGAGAGAGAGAGACAGTGTGTGCGAGAGGGGGAGAGAGAGAGAGACAGCGCGTGCGAGAGAGGGAGAGAGAGAGCGCGTGGGAGAGAGGGAGAGAGAGCGCGCGTGGGAGAGAGGGAGAGAGAGAGCGCGTGGGAGAGAGGGAGAGAGGGAGAGAGAGAGCGCGTGCGAGAGAGGGAGAGTGGGAGAGAGAGCGCGTGCGAGAGAGGGAGAGAGAGAGAGACAGCGCGTGCGAGAGAGGGAGAGAGAGAGAGAGACAGCGCGTGCGAGAGAGGGAGAGAGAAAGAGACAGCGCGTGCGAGAGAGGGAGAGAGAGAGAGACAGCGCGTGCGAGAGAGGGAGAGAGAGAGACAGCGCGTCCGAGAGAGGGAGAGAGAGAGAGACAGCGCGTGCGAGAGAGGGAGAGGGAGAGAGAGACAGCGCGTGCGAGAGAGGGAGAGAGAGAGAGAGACAGCGCGTGCGAGAGAGGGAGAGAGAGAGAGAGAGAGAGAGAGCGCGTGGGAGAGAGGGAGAGAGAGAGCGCGTGGGAGAGAGGGAGAGAGAGAGCGCGCGGGAGAGAGGGAGAGAGAGCGCGTGGGAGAGAGGGAGAGAGAGAGCGCGTGGGAGAGAGGGAGAGAGAGAGCGCGTGCGAGAGAGGGTGAGTGGGAGAGAGAGAGCGCGTGGGAGAGAGTGAGAGAGAGAGCGCATGGGAGAGAGGGAGAGAGAGAGCGCGTGCGAGAGAGGGAGAGAGAGAGAGTGCGCTTGCGAGAGAGGGAGAGAGAGAGAGACAGCGCGTGCGAGAGAGGGAGAGAGAGAGAGACAGCGCGTGCGAGAGAGGGAGAGAGAGAGAGAGAGAGCGCGTGCGAGAGAGGGAGAGAGAGAGAGTGCGCTTGCGAGAGAGGGAGAGAGAGAGACACAGCGCGTGCGAGAGAGGGAGAGAGAGAGACAGCGCGTGCGAGAGAGGGAGAGAGAGAGCGCCTGCGAGAGAGGGAGAGAGAGAGAGCGCCTGCGAGAGAGGGAGAGAGAGAGCGCCTGCGAGAGAGGGAGAGAGAGAGACAGCGCGTGCGAGAGAAGGAGAGAGAGAGAGAAAGAGAGGAGAGAGAGATCGTGTGCGAGAGAGGGAGAGAGAGAGAGAGAGCGCGCCTGCGAGAGGGAGAGAGAGAGATCCTGCGAGAGAGGGAGAGAGAGAGCGTGTGCGAGAGAGGGAGAGAGAGAGACAGCGCGTGCGAGAGAGGGAGAGAGAGAGAGACAGCGCGTGCGAGAGAGGGAGAGACAGCGCGTGCGAGAGAGGGAGAGAGAGAGAGACAGCGCGTGGGAGAGAGAGAGACAGCGTGTGCGAGAGAGGGAGAGAGAGAGACAGCGCGTGCGAGAGAGAGACAGCGCGGGAGAGAAAGAGAGCGCGTGCGAGAGAGGGAGAGAGAGAGAGACAGCGCATGCGAGAGAGGGAGAGAGAGAGAGGGAGAGAGAGAGCGTGTGCGAGAGTGGGAGAGAGATAGCGTGTGCGAGAGAGGGAGAGAGAGAGAGGGAGAGAGAGAGCGCCTGCGAGAGAGGGAGAGAGAGAGCGTGTGCGAGAGAGGGAGAGAGAGAGAGGGAGAGAGAGAGCGCCTGCGAGAGAGGGAGAGAGACAGCGCGTGCGAGAGAGGGAGAGAGAGAGAAGCAGAGAGTGCGAGAGAGGGAGAGAGAGAGAGACAGCGTGTGCGAGAGAGAGAGAGCGCACGTGCGAGAGGGGGAGAGAGAGAGAGACAGCGCGTGCGAGAGAGGGAGAGAGAGAGAAACAGCGCGTGCGAGAGAGGGAGAGAGAGAGAAACAGCGCGTGCGAGAGAAGGAGAGAGAGATAGACGGCGCGTGCGAGAGAGGGAGAGAGAGAGAGACGGCGCGTGCGAGAGAGGGAGAGAGAGAGAGAGACGGCGCGTGCGAGAGAGGGAGAGAGAGAGAGACGGCGCGTGCGAGAGAGGGAGAGACAGAGCGTGTGCGGGAGAAGGAGAGAGAGTGAGGGAGAGAGACAGCGCGTGCGTGAGAGGGAGAGAGAGAGAGACAGCGCGTGCGAGAGAGGGAGAGAGAGAGAGAGACAGCGCGTGCGAGAGAGGGAGAGTGAGAGAGACAGCGCGTGCGAGAGAAGGAGAGAGAGAGCGCGTGGGAGAGAGGGAGAGAGAGAGCGCGTGCGAGAGAGGGAGAGTGGGAGAGAGAGCGCGTGCGAGAGAGGGAGAGAGAGAGGGAGACAGCGCGTGCGAGAGAGGGAGAGAGAGAGAGACAGCGCGTGCGAGAGAGGGAGAGAGAGAGAGACAGCGCGTGCGAGAGAGGGAGAGAGAGAGAGACGGCGCGTGCGAGAGAGGGAGAGAGAGAGAGAGACGGCGCGTGCGAGAGAGGGAGAGAGAGAGACGGCGCATGCGAGAGAGGGAGAGAGAGAGAGACGGCGCGTGCGAGAGAGGGAGAGAGAGAGAGACGGCGCGTGTGAGAGAGGGAGAGAGAGAGAGGGAGAGAGACGGCGCGTGCGAGAGAGGGAGAGAGAGAGCGTGTGCGGGAGAGGGAGAGAGAGTGAGGGAGAGAGACAGCGCGTGCGAGAGAGGGAGAGAGAGAGAGAGACAGCGCGTGCGAGAGAGGGAGAGTGAGAGAGACAGCGCGTGCGAGAGAGGGAGAGAGAGAGAGAGACAGCGCGTGCGAGAGAGGGAGAGAGAGAGAGAGACAGCGCGTGCGAGAGAGGGAGAGTTAGAGAGACAGCGCGTGCGAGAGAGGGAGAGAGAGAGAGACAGCGTGAGGGAGAGAGGGAGAGACAGCGCGTGCGAGAGAGGGAGAGAAGAGAGACAGCGTGTGCGAGGGAGAGAGAGACAGCGTGTGCGAGAGAGAGAGAGGGAGAGAGAGCGCGCGTGCGAGAGGGGGAGAGAGAGAGAGACAGCGCATGGGAGAGAGCGAGAGAGAGAGCGCGTGGGAGAGAGGGAGAGAGAGAGCGCGTGGGAGAGAGGGAGAGAGAGCGCGTGCGAGAGAGGGAGAGTGGGAGAGAGAGCGCGTGCGAGAGTGGGAGAGAGAGAGAGACAGCGCGTGCGAGAGAGGGAGGGAGAGAGAGAGAGACAGCGCGTGCGAGAGAGGGAGAGAGAGAGAGACAGCGCGTGCGAGAGAGGGAGAGAGAGAGAGACAGCGCGTGCGAGAGAGGCAGAGAGAGAGACAGACAGCGCGTGCGAGAGAGGGAGAGAGAGAGAGAGAGCGCGTGGGAGAGAGGGAGAGAGAGAGCGCGTGGGAGAGAGGGAGAGAGAGAGCGCGTGGGAGAGAGGGAGAGAGAGAGCGCGTGCGAGAGAGGGAGAGTGGGAGAGAGAGGGAGAGAGAGAGAGAGGGAGACAGCGCGTGCGAGAGAGGGAGAGAGAGAGAGAGAGCGCGTGCGAGAGAGGGAGAGAGAGAGAGACGGCGCGTGCGAGAGAGGGAGAGAGAGAGAGACAGCGCGTGCGAGAGAGGGAGAGAGAGAGAGACGGCGCTTGCGAGAGAGGGAGAGAGAGAGAGACAGCGCGTGCGAGAGAGGGAGAGAGAGAGAGAGGGAGACAGCGCGTGCGAGAGAGGGAGAGAGAGAGAGACGGCGCGTGCGAGAGAGGGAGAGAGAGAGAGACGGCGCGTGCGAGAGAGGGAGAGAGAGAGAGACGGCGCGTGCGAGAGAGGGAGAGACAGCGCGTGCGAGAGAGGGAGAGAGAGAGAGACGGCGCTTGCGAGAGAGGGAGAGAGAGAGAGACAGCGCGTGCGAGAGAGGGAGAGAGAGAGAGACAGCGTTTGCGAGAGAGGGAGAGAGAGACAGCGCGTGCGAGAGAGGGAGAGAGGGAGAGATAGCGCGTGCGAGAGAGGGAGAGAGGGAGAGACAGCGCGTGGGAGAGACGGAGAGACAGCGCGTGCGAGAGAGGGAGAGAGAGAGAGACAGCGCGTGCGAGAGAGGGAGAGAGAGAGAGACAGCGCGTGCGAGAGAGGGAGAGAGAGAGAGACAGCGCGTGCGAGAGAGGGAGAGAGAGAGAGACAGCGCGTGCGAGAGAGGGAGAGAGAGAGAGAGACAGCGCGTGCGAGAGAGGGGGAGAGAGAGAGACAGCGCGTGCGAGAGAGGGAGAGAGAGAGAGACGGCGCGTGCGAGAGAGGGAGAAAGAAAGAGACGGCGCGTGCGAGAGAGGTAGAGAGAGAGACAGCGCGTGCGAGAGAGGGAGAGAGAGAGAGACAGTGCGTGCGAGAGAGAGACAGCGCGTGCGAGAGAGGGAGAGAGAGAGAGACAGCGCGTGTGAGAGAGGGAGAGAGGGAGAGACAGCGCGTGCGAGAGAGGGAGAGAGAGAGAGACAGCGCGTGCGAGAGAGGGAGAGAGAGAGAGACAGCGCGTGCGAGAGAGGGAGAGAGAGAGAGACAGCGCGTGCGAGAGAGGGAGAGAGAGAGAGACAGCGCGTGCGAGAGAGGGAGAGAGAGAGAGACAGCGCGTGCGAGAGAGGGAGAGAGAGAGAGACAGTGCGTGCGAGAGAGAGACAGCGAGTGCGAGAGAGGGAGAGACAGCGCGTGCGAGAGAGGGAGAGAGAGAGAGACAGCGTGTGCGAGAGAGGGAGAGCGCGCGTGCGAGAGAGGGAGAGACAGCGCGTGCGAGAGAGAGACAGCGCGTGCGAGAGAGGGAGAGAGAGAGAGACAGCGCGTGCGAGAGAGGGAGAGAGGGAGAGACAGCGCGTGCGAGAGAGGGAGAGAGAGAGAGACAGCGCGTGCGAGAGAGGGAGAGAGAGAGAGACAGCGCGTGCGAGAGAGGGAGAGAGAGAGAGACAGCGCGTGCGAGAGAGGGAGAGAGAGAGAGACAGCGCGTGCGAGAGAGGGAGAGAGAGAGAGACAGTGCGTGCGAGAGAGGGAGAGAGAGAGAGACAGTGTGTGCGAGAGAGGGAGAGCGCGCGTGCGAGAGAGGGAGAGACAGCGCGTGCGAGAGAGGGAGAGAGAGAGAGACAGCGCGTGCAAGAGAGGGAGAGAGGGAGAGACAGCGCGTGCGAGAGAGGGAGAGAGAGAGAGACAGCGCGTGCGAGAGAGGGAGAGAGAGAGAGACAGTGCGTGCGAGAGAGGGAGAGAGAGAGAGACAGCGCGTGCGAGAGAGGGAGAGAGAGAGAGACAGCGCGTGCGAGAGAGGTAGAGAGAGAGAGACAGCGCGTGCGAGAGAGGGAGAGAGAGAGACAGCGCGTGCGAGAGAGAGACAGCGAGTGCGAGAGAGGGAGAGACAGCGCGTGCGAGAGAGGGAGAGAGAGAGAGACAGCGTGTGCGAGAGAGGGAGAGCGCGCGTGCGAGAGAGGGAGAGACAGCGCGTGCGAGAGAGGGAGAGAGAGAGAGAGACAGCGTGTGCGAGAGAGAGAGAGCGCTCGTGCGAGAGGGGGAGAGAGAGAGAGACAGCGCGTGCGAGAGAGGGAGAGAGAGAGCGCGTGGGAGAGAGGGAGAGAGAGCGCGTGGGAGAGATGGAGTGAGAGAGCGCGTGGGAGAGAGGGAGAGAGAGAGCGCGTGCGAGAGAGGGAGAGTGGGAGAGAGAGCGCGTGCGAGAGAGGGAGAGAGAGGGAGGCAGCGCGTGCGAGAGAGTGATAGAGAGAGAGACGGCGCGTGCGAGAGAGGGAGAGAGAAAGAGACGGCGCGTGCGAGAGAGGGAGAGAGAGAGAGACAGCGCGTGCGAGAGAGGGAGAGAGGGAGGGCGTGGAGAGAGGGAGAGAGAGAGCGCGTGGGAGAGAGGAGTGAGAGAGCGCGTGGGAGAGAGGGAGAGAGAGAGACAGCGCGTGCGAGAGAGGGAGAGAGAGAGAGACAGCGCGTGCGAGAGAGAGACAGCGCGTGCGAGAGAGGAGAGAGAGAGAGACAGCGCGTGCGAGAGGGGAGAGAGAGAGAGACAGCGCGTGCGAGAGAGGGAGAGAGGGAGGGCGTGGGAGAGAGGGAGAGAGAGAGCGCGTGGGAGAGAGGGAGTGAGAGAGCGCATGGAGAGAGGGAGAGAGAGAGCGCGTGCGAGAGAGGGAGAGTGGGAGAGAGAGCGCGTGTGAGAGAGGGAGAGAGAGAGAGAGGGAGACAGCGCGTGCGAGAGAGGGAGAGAGAGAGAGACGGCGCGTGCGAGAGAGGGAGAGAGAGAGAGACGGCGCGTGCGAGAGAGGGAGAGAGAGAGAGACGGCGCGTTCGAGAGAGGGAGAGAGAGAGAGAGAGACGGCACGTGCGAGAGAGGGAGAGAGAGAGAGACAGTGCGTGCGAGAGAGAGACACCGCGTGCGAGAGAGGGAGAGACAGCGCGTGCGAGAGAGGGAGAGAGAGAGAGACAGCGCGTGCGAGAGAGGGAGAGAGAGAGAGACAGCGCGTGCGAGAGAGGGAGAGAGGGAGAGACAGCGCGTGCGAGAGAGGGAGAGAGAGAGAGACAGCGTGTGCGAGAGAGAGAGAGCGCGCGTGCGAGAGGGGGAGAGAGAGAGAGACAGCGCGTGCGAGAGAGGGAGAGAGACAGCGCGTGGGAGAGAGGGAGAGAGCGCGTGGGAGAGAGGGAGTGAGAGAGCGCGTGGGAGAGAGGGAGAGAGAGAGCGCGTGCGAGAGAGGGAGAGTGGGAGAGAGAGCGCGTGCGAGAGAGGGAGAGAGAGAGAGACAGCGCGTGCGAGAGAGGGACAGACAGCGAGTGGGAGAGAGGGAGAGAGAGAGAGAGGGAGACAGCGCGTGCGAGAGAGGGAGAGAGAGAGAGATGGCGCGTGCGAGAGTGGGAGAGAGAGAGAGACGGCACGTGCGAGAGAGGGAGAGAGAGAGAGACGGCGCGTGAGAGAGAGGGAGAGAGAGAGAGAGACGGCGCGAGCGAGAGAGGGAGAGAGAGAGAGAGACGGCGCGTGCGAGAGAGGGAGAGAGAGAGGGACGGCGCGTGCGAGAGAGGGAGAGAGAGAGAGACGGCGCGTGCGAGAGAGGGAGAGAGAGAGAGGGAGAGAGAGAGCATGTGCGAGAGAGGGAGAGGGAGAGAGGGAGAGAGAGCGCCTGCGAGAGAGGGACAGAGAGAGAGAGACAGCGCGTGCGAGAGAGGGAGAGAGAGAGAGAGACAGCGCGTGCGAGAGAGGGAGTGAGAGAGAGACATCGTGTGCGAGGGAGAGAGAGAGAGACAGCGTGTGCGAGAGAGAGAGACGGAGAGAGAGCGCGCGTGCGAGTGGGGGAGAGAGAGAGAGACAGCGCGTGCGAGAGAGGGAGATAGAGACCGCGTGGGAGAGAGGGAGAGAGAGAGCGCGTGGAGAGAGGGAGAGAGAGAGCGCGTGGGAGAGAGGGAGAGAGAGAGAGAGACAGCGCGTGCGAGAGAGGGAGAGAGAGAGGGAGAGAGAGAGCGTGTGCGAGAGAGGGAGAGGGAGAGAGGGAGAGAGAGCGCCTGCGAGAGAGGGAGAGAGAGAGAGACAGCGCGTGCGAGAGAGGAGTGAGAGAGAGAGACATCGTGTGCGAGGGAGAGAGAGAGAGACAGCGTGTGCGAGAGAGAGAGAGGGAGAGTGAGCGCGCGTGCGAGAGGGGGAGAGAGAGAGAGACAGCGCGTGCAAGAGAGGGAGAGAGGGAGAGAGAGACCGCGTGGGAGAGAGGGAGAGAGAGAGCGCGTGGGAGAGAGGGAGAGAGAGAGAGCGCATGGGAGAGAGGGAGAGAGAGAGCGCGTGCGAGAGAGGGAGAGTGGGAGAGATAGCGCGTGCGAGAGAGGGAGAGAGAGAGAGACAGCACGTGCGAGAGAGGGAGAGAGAGAGAGACAGCGCGTGCGAGAGAGGGAGAGAGAGAGAGACAGCGCGTGGGAGAGAGGGAGAGAGAGAGAGACAGCGCGTGGGAGAGAGGGAGAGAGAGAGAGACAGCGCGTGCGAGATAGGGAGAGAGAGAGAGAGAGAGCTTGCGAGAGAGGGAGAGTGAGAGAGAGAGCGCGTGCGAGAGAGGGAGAGTGAGAGAGAGAGCGCGTGCGAGAGAGGGAGAGAGAGAGAGACAGCGCGTACGAGAGGGGGAGAGAGAGAGAGACAGCGCGTGCGAGAGAGGGAGAGAGAGAGAGCGCGTGGGAGAGAGGGGAGAGAGAGAGCGCGTGGGAGAGAGGGAGAGAGAGAGCGCGTGGGAGAGAGGGAGAGAGAGAGAGCGCGTGGGAGAGAGGGAGAGAGAGAGCGCGTGCGAGAGAGGGAGAGTGGGAGAGAGAGCGCGTGCGAGAGAGGGAGAGAGAGAGAGACAGCGCCTGCGAGAGAGGGAGAGAGAGAGACAGCGCGTGCGAGAGAGGGAGTGATAGAGACATAGCGTGTGCGAGAGAGAGAGAGCGCGCGTGCGAGATGTGGAGAGAGAGAGAGACAGCGCGTGCGAGAGAGGGAGAGAGAGAGCGCGTGGGAGAGAGGGAGAGAGAGAGCGCGTGGAGAGAGGGAGTGAGAGAGCGCGTGGGAGAGAGGGAGAGAGGGAGAGAGAGACCGCGTGCGAGAGAGGGAGAGTGGGAGAGAAAGCGCGTGCGAGAGAGGGAGTGAGAGAGCGCGTGCGAGAGAGGGAGTGAGAGAGCGCGTGCGAGAGAGGGAGTGAGAGAGCGCGTGCGAGAGAGGGAGAGTGGGAGAGAAAGCGCGTGCGAGAGAGGGAGTGAGAGAGCGCGTGGGAGAGAGGGAGAGAGAGAGAGACGGCGCGTGCGAGAGAGGGAGAGAGAGAGAGACGGCGCGTGCGAGAGAGGGAGAGAGAGAGAGACGGCGCGTGCGAGAGAGGGAGAGAGAGAGAGACGGCGCGTGCGAGAGAGGGAGAGAGAGAGAGACGGCGCGTCCGAGAGAGGGAGAGAGAGGGAGAGAGAGAGCGTGTGCGAGAGAGGGAGAGAGAGTGAGGGAGAGATAGAGCGTGTGCGAGAGAGGGAGAGGGAGAGAGGGAGAGAGAGCGCCTGCGAGAGAGGGAGAGAGAGAGAGAGAGACCGCCTGCGAGAGAGGGAGAGAGAGCGCGCGTGGGAGCGAGGGAGAGAGTGAGCGCGTGGGAGAGAGGGAGAGAGGGAGAGAGAGAGCGCGTGCGAGAGAGGGAGAGTGGGAGAGAGAGCGCGTGCGAGAGAGGGAGAGAGAGAGAGACGGCGCGTGCGAGAGGGAGAGAGAGAGAGACAGCGCGTGCGAGAGAGGGAGAGAGAGAGAGACGGCGCGTGCGAGAGAGGGAGACAGAGAGAGACAGCGCGTGCGAGAGAGTTAGAGAGAGAGACAGCGCATGCGAGAGAGGGAGAGAGAGAGAGACAGTGTGTGCGAGAGGGGGAGAGAGAGAGAGACAGCGCGTGCGAGAGAGGGAGAGAGAGAGCGCGTGGGAGAGAGGGAGAGAGAGCGCGCGTGGGAGAGAGGGAGAGAGAGAGCGCGTGGGAGAGAGGGAGAGAGGGAGAGAGAGAGCGCGTGCGAGAGAGGGAGAGTGGGAGAGAGAGCGCGTGCGAGAGAGGGAGAGAGAGAGAGACAGCGCGTGCGAGAGAGGGAGAGAGAGAGAGAGAGAGACAGCGCGTGCGAGAGAGGGAGAGAGAAAGAGACAGCGCGTGCGAGAGAGGGAGAGAGAGAGAGACAGCGCGTGCGAGAGAGGGAGAGAGAGAGACAGCGCGTCCGAGAGAGGGAGAGAGAGAGAGACAGCGCGTGCGAGAGAGGGAGAGGGAGAGAGAGACAGCGCGTGCGAGAGAGGGGAGAGAGAGAGAGAGACAGCGCGTGCGAGAGAGGGAGAGAGAGAGAGAGCGCGTGGGAGAGAGGGAGAGAGAGAGCGCGTGGGAGAGAGGGAGAGAGAGAGCGCGCGGGAGAGAGGGAGAGAGAGCGCGTGGGAGAGAGGGAGAGAGAGAGCGCGTGGGAGAGAGGGAGAGAGAGAGCGCGTGCGAGAGAGGGTGAGTGGGAGAGAGAGAGCGCGTGGGAGAGAGTGAGAGAGAGAGCGCATGGGAGAGAGGGAGAGAGAGAGCGCGTGGGAGAGAGGGAGAGAGAGCGCGTGGGAGAGAGGAAGAGAGGAGAGAGAGAGCGCGAGGGAGAGAGAGAGAGAGGGAGACAGCGCGTGCGAGAGAGGGAGAGAGAGAGAGACGGCGCGTGCGAGAGAGGGAGAGAGAGAGAGACGGCGCGTGCGAGAGAGGGAGAGACGGCGCGTGCGAGAGAGGGAGGGAGAGAGAGACTGCGCGTGCGAGAGAGGGAGAGAGAGAGAGACTGCGCGTGCGAGAGAGGGAGAGAGAGAGAGACTGCGCGTGCGAGAGAGGGAGAGAGAGAGAGACAGCGCGTGCGAGAGAGGTAGAGAGAGAGACAGCGCGTGCGAGAGAGGGAGAGAGAGAGAGACAGTGCGTGCGAGAGAGAGACAGCGCGTGGGAGAGAGGGAGAGAGGGAGAGACAGCGCGTGCGAGAGAGGGAGAGAGAGAGAGACAGCGCGTGCGAGAGAGAGACAGCGCGTGCGAGAGAGGGAGAGAGAGAGAGACAGCGCGTGCGAGAGGGGGAGAGAGAGAGAGAGACAGCGCGTTCGAGAGAGGGAGAGAGGGAGAGAGGGAGGGCGTGGGAGAGAGGGAGTGAGAGAGCGCGTGGGAGAGGGGGAGTGAGAGAGCGCGTGGGAGAGAGGGAGAGAGAGAGCGCGTGCGAGAGAGGGAGAGTGGGAGAGAGAGCGCGTGTGAGAGAGGGAGAGAGAGAGAGAGGGAGACAGCACGTGCGAGAGAGGGAGAGAGAGAGAGAGACGGCGCGTGCGAGAGAGGGAGAGAGAGAGAGACGGCGCGTGCGAGAGAGGGAGAGAGAGAGAGACGGCGCGTGCGAGAGAGGGAGAGAGAGAGAGACAGTGCGTGCGAGAGAGAGACACCGCGTGCGAGAGAGGGAGAGACAGCGCGTGCGAGAGAGGGAGAGAGAGAGAGACAGCGCGTGCGAGAGAGGGAGAGAGAGAGAGACAGCGCGTGCGAGAGAGAGACAGCGCGTGCGAGAGAGGGAGAGAGGGAGAGACAGCGCGTGCGAGAGAGGGAGAGAGAGAGAGACAGCGTGGTGCGAGAGAGAGAGAGCGCGCGTGCGAGAGGGGGAGAGAGAGAGAGACAGCGCGTGCGAGAGAGGGAGAGAGAGAGCGCGTGGGAGAGAGGGAGTGAGAGAGCGCGTGGGAGAGAGGGAGAGAGGGAGAGAGAGAGCGCGTGCGAGAGAGGGAGAATGGGAGAGAGAGCGCGTGCGAGAGAGGGAGAGAGAGAGAGACGGCGCGTGAGAGAGAGGGAGAGAGAGAGAGACGGCGCGTGCGAGAGAGGAGAGAGAGAGAGACGGCGCGTGCGAGAGAGGGAGAGAGAGAGAGACGGCGCGTGCGAGAGAGGGAGAGAGAGAGAGGGAGAGAGAGAGCGTGTGCGAGAGAGGGAGAGAGAGAGAGGGAGAGAGAGCGCCTGCGAGAGAGGGACAGAGAGAGAGAGACAGCGCGTGCGAGAGAGGGAGAGAGAGAGAGAGAGAGACAGCGCGTGCGAGAGAGGGAGTGAGAGAGAGACATCGTGTGCGAGGGAGAGAGAGAGAGACGGAGAGAGAGCGCGCGTGCGAGTGGGGGAGAGAGGGAGAGACAGCGCGTGCGAGAGAGGGAGATAGAGACCGCGTGGGAGAGAGGGAGAGAGAGAGCGCGTGGGAGAGAGGGAGAGAGAGAGCGCGTGGGCGAGAGGGAGAGAGAGAGCGCGTGGGAGAGAGGGAGAGAGAGAGAGAGACAGCGCGTGCGAGAGAGGGAGAGAGAGAGCGTGTGCGAGAGAGGGAGAGAGAGAGAGGAGAGAGGGAGAGAGAGCGCCTGCGAGAGAGGGAGAGAGAGAGAGAGACAGCGCGTGCGAGGGAGGGAGAGAGAGAGAGACAGCGCGTGCGAGAGCGGGAGTGAGAGAGAGAGACATCGTGTGCGAGGGGAGAGAGAGAGAGACAGCGTGTGCGAGAGAGAGAGAGGGAGAGAGAGCGCGCGTGCGAGAGGGGGAGAGAGAGAGAGACAGCGCGTGCGAGAGAGGGAGAGAGAGACCGCGTGGGAGAGAGGGAGAGAGAGAGCGCGTGGGAGAAAGGGAGAGAGAGAGCGCATGGGAGAGAGGGAGAGAGAGAGCGCGTGGGAGAGAGGAAGAGAGGGAGAGAGAGAGCGCGTGCGAGAGAGGGAGAGTGGGAGAGAGAGAGCGCGTGGAGAGAGGGAGAGAGAGAGCGCGTGGGAGAGAGGGAGAGAGAGAGCGCGTGGGAGAGAGGGAGAGAGAGCGCGAGGGAGAGAGGAAGAGAGGGAGAGAGAGAGCGCATGCGAGAGAGGGAGAGAGAGAGAGAGGGAGACAGCGCGTGCGAGAGAGGGAGAGAGAGAGAGACGGCGCGTGCGAGAGAGGGAGAGAGAGAGAGACGGCGCGTGCGAGAGAGGGAGAGAGGGAGAGACGGCGCGTGCGAGAGAGGGAGGGAGAGACGGCGCGTGCGAGCGAGGGCGAGAGAGAGAGACGGCGCATGCGAGAGAGGGAGAGAGAGAGAGACTGCGCGTGCGAGAGAGGGAGAGAGAGAGAGACTGCGCGTGCGAGAGAGGGTGAGAGAGAGAGACTGCGCGTGCGAGAGAGGGAGAGAGAGAGAGACAGCGCGTGCGAGAGAGGTAGAGAGAGAGACAGCGCGTGCGAGAGAGGGAGAGAGAGAGACAGTGCGTGCGAGAGAGAGACAGCGCGTGGAGAGAGGGAGAGACAGCGCGTGCGAGAGAGTGAGATAGAGAGAGACAGCGCGTGCGAGAGAGGGAGAGAGAGAGAGACAGCGTGTGCGAGAGAGAGACAGCGCGTGGGAGAGAGGGAGAGACAGCGCGTGCGAGAGAGGGAGAGAGGGAGAGACAGCGCGTGCGAGAGAGGGAGAGAGAGAGAGACAGCGTGTGCGAGAGAGAGAGAGCGCGCGTGCGAGAGGGGAGAGAGAGAGAGACAGCGCGTGCGAGAGAGGGAGAGAGAGAGCGCGTGGGAGAGAGGGAGAGAGAGCGCGTGGGAGAGAGGGAGTGAGAGAGCGCGTGGGAGAGAGGGAGAGAGGGAGAGAGAGAGCGCGTGCGAGAGAGGGAGAATGGGAGAGAGAGCGCGTGCGAGAGAGGGAGAGAGAGAGAGACGGCGCGTGAGAGAGAGGGAGAGAGAGAGAGACGGCGCGTGCGAGAGAGGGAGAGAGAGAGAGACGGCGCGTGCGAGAGAGGGAGAGAGAGAGAGACGGCGCGTGCGAGAGAGGGAGAGAGAGAGAGGGAGAGAGAGAGCGTGTGCGAGAGAGGGAGAGAGAGAGAGGGAGAGAGAGCGCCTGCGAGAGAGGGACAGAGAGAGAGAGACAGCGCGTGCGAGAGAGGGAGAGAGAGAGAGAGAGAGACAGCGCGTGCGAGAGAGGGAGTGAGAGAGAGACATCGTGTGCGAGGGAGAGAGAGAGAGACGGAGAGAGAGCGCGCGTGCGAGTGGGGGAGAGAGGGAGAGACAGCGCGTGCGAGAGAGGGAGATAGAGACCGCGTGGGAGAGAGGGAGAGAGAGAGCGCGTGGGAGAGAGGGAGAGAGAGAGCGCGTGGGCGAGAGGGAGAGAGAGAGCGCGTGGAGAGAGGGAGAGAGAGAGAGAGACAGCGCGTGCGAGAGAGGGGAGAGAGAGAGCGTGTGCGAGAGAGGGAGAGAGAGAGAGGGAGAGAGAGCGCCTGCGAGAGAGGGAGAGAGAGAGAGAGACAGCGCGTGCGAGGGAGGGAGAGAGAGAGAGACAGCGCGTGCGAGAGCGGGAGTGAGAGAGAGAGACATCGTGTGCGAGGGAGAGAGAGAGAGACAGCGTGTGCGAGAGAGAGAGAGGGAGAGAGAGCGCGCGTGCGAGAGGGGGAGAGAGAGAGAGACAGCGCGTGCGAGAGAGGGAGAGAGAGACCGCGTGGGAGAGAGGGAGAGAGAGAGCGCGTGGGAGAAAGGGAGAGAGAGAGCGCATGGGAGAGAGGGAGAGAGAGAGCGCGTGGGAGAGAGGAAGAGAGGGAGAGAGAGAGCGCGTGCGAGAGAGGGAGAGTGGGAGAGAGAGAGCGCGTGGGAGAGAGGGAGAGAGAGAGCGCGTGGGAGAGAGGAGAGAGAGAGCGCGTGGGAGAGAGGGAGAGAGAGAGCGCGTGGGAGAGAGGGAGAGAGAGCGCGAGGGAGAGAGGAAGAGAGGGAGAGAGAGAGCGCGTGCGAGAGAGGGAGAGAGAGAGAGAGGGAGACAGCGCGTGCGAGAGAGGGAGAGAGAGAGAGACGGCGCGTGCGAGAGAGGGAGAGAGAGAGAGATGGCGCGTGCGAGAGAGGGAGAGAGGGAGAGACGGCGCGTGCGAGAGAGGGAGGGAGAGACGGCGCGTGCGAGCGAGGGCGAGAGAGAGAGACGGCGCATGCGAGAGAGGGAGAGAGAGAGAGACTGCGCGTGCGAGAGAGGGAGAGAGAGAGAGACTGCGCGTGCGAGAGAGGGTGAGAGAGAGAGACTGCGCGTGCGAGAGAGGGAGAGAGAGAGAGACAGCGCGTGAGAGAGAGACAGCGCGTGGGAGAGAGGGAGAGACAGCGCGTGCGAGAGAGGGAGAGAGAGAGAGACAGCGCGTGCGAGAGAGAGACAGCGCGTGCGAGAGAGGGAGAGAGGGAGAGAGGGAGGGCGTGGGAGAGAGGGAGTGAGAGAGCGCGTGGGAGAGGGGGAGTGAGAGAGCGCGTGGGAGAGAGGGAGAGAGAGAGCGCGTGCGAGAGAGGGAGAGTGGGAGAGAGAGCGCGTGTGAGAGAGGGAGAGAGAGAGAGAGGGAGACAGCTTGTGAGAGAGAGAGAGACGGCGCGTGCGAGAGAGGGAGAGAGAGAGAGACGGCGCGTGCGAGAGAGGGAGAGAGAGAGAGAGACGGCGCGTGCGAGAGAGGGAGAGAGAGAGAGACGGCGCGTGCGAGAGAGGGAGAGAGAGAGAGGACAGTGCATGCGAGAGAGAGACACCGCGTGCGAGAGAGGGAGAGACAGCGCGTGCGAGAGAGGGAGAGAGAGAGAGACAGCGCGTGCGAGAGAGGAGAGAGAGAGAGACAGCGCGTGCGAGAGAGAGACAGCGCGTGCGAGAGAGGGAGAGAGGGAGAGACAGCGCGTGCGAGAGAGGGAGAGAGAGAGAGACAGCGTGTGCGAGAGAGAGAGAGCGCGCGTGCGAGAGGGGAGAGAGAGAGAGACAGCGCGTGCGAGAGAGGGAGAGAGAGAGCGCGTGGGAGAGAGGGAGAGAGAGCGCGTGGGAGAGAGGGAGTGAGAGAGCGCGTGGGAGAGAGGGAGAGAGAGAGCGCGTGCGAGAGAGGGAGAATGGGAGAGAGAGCGCGTGCGAGAGAGGGAGAGAGAGAGAGACGGCGCGTGAGAGAGAGGGGAGAGAGAGAGAGACGGCGCGTGCGAGAGAGGGAGAGAGAGAGAGACGGCGCGTGCGAGAGAGGGAGAGAGAGAGAGACGGCGCGTGCGAGAGAGGGAGAGAGAGAGAGGGAGAGAGAGGGAGAGAGAGAGCGTGTGCGAGAGAGGGAGAGAGAGAGAGGGAGAGAGAGCGCCTGCGAGAGAGGGACAGAGAGAGAGAGACAGCGCGTGCGAGAGAGGGAGAGAGAGAGAGAGAGACAGCGCGTGCGAGAGAGGGAGTGAGAGAGAGACATCGTGTGCGAGGGAGAGAGAGAGAGACGGAGAGAGAGCGCGCGTGCGAGTGGGGGAGAGAGGGAGAGACAGCGCGTGCGAGAGAGGGAGATAGAGACCGCGTGGGAGAGAGGGAGAGAGAGAGCGCGTGGGAGAGAGGGAGAGAGAGAGCGCGTGGGCGAGAGGGAGAGAGAGAGCGCGTGGGAGAGAGGGAGAGAGAGAGAGAGACAGCGCGTGCGAGAGAGGGAGAGAGAGAGGGAGAGAGAGAGCGTGTGCGAGAGAGGGAGAGAGAGAGAGGGCCTGCGAGAGAGGGAGAGAGAGAGAGAGACAGCGCGTGCGAGGGAGGGAGAGAGAGAGAGACAGCGCGTGCGAGAGCGGGAGTGAGAGAGAGAGACATCGTGTGCGAGGGAGAGAGAGAGAGACAGCGTGTGCGAGAGAGAGAGAGGGAGAGAGAGCGCGCGTGCGAGAGGGGGAGAGAGAGAGAGACAGCGCGTGCGAGAGAGGGAGAGAGAGACCGCGTGGGAGAGAGGGAGAGAGAGAGAGACAGCGCCTGCGAGAGAGGGAGAGAGAGAGACAGCGCGTGCGAGAGAGGGAGAGATAGAGACACAGCGTGTGCGAGAGAGAGAGAGAGCGCGCGTGCGAGAGGGGGAGAGAGAGAGAGACAGCGCGTGCGAGAGAGGGAGAGAGGGAGAGAGAGAGCGCGTGGGAGAGAGGGAGAGAGGGAGTGAGAGAGCGCGTGGGAGAGAGGGAGAGAGAGAGCGCGTGCGAGAGAGGGAGAGTGGGAGAGAAAGCGCGTGCGAGAGAGGGAGTGAGAGAGCGCGTGGGAGAGAGGGAGAGAGAGAGAGACGGCGCGTGCGAGAGAGGGAGAGAGAGAGAGACGGCGCGTGCGAGAGAGGGAGAGAGAGAGAGACGGCGCGTCCGAGAGAGGGAGAGAGAGGGAGAGAGAGAGCGTGTGCGAGAGAGGGAGAGAGAGTGAGGGAGAGATAGAGCGTGTGCGAGAGAGGGAGAGGGAGAGAGGGAGAGAGAGAGCCTGCGAGAGAGGGAGAGAGAGAGAGAGACAGCGCGTGCGAGAGAGGGAGAGAGAGAGAGAGACAGCATGTGCGAGAGAGGGAGAGAGAGAGACAGCGCGTGCGAGAGAGGGAGAGAGAGAGACAGCGCGTGCGAGAGAGGGAGAGGGAGAGAGACAGCGCGTGCGAGAGAGGGAGAGAGACAGCGCGTGCGAGAGAGGGAGAGGGAGAGAGACAGCGCGTGCGAGAGAGGGAGAGGGAGAGAGACAGCGCATGCGAGAGAGGGAGAGAGAGAGACAGCGCGTGCGAGAGAGGGAGAGAGAGAGAGACAGCGCGTGCGAGAGAGGGAGAGAGAGAGACAGCGCGTGCGAGAGAGGGAGAGACAGAGACAGCGCGTGCGAGAGAGGGAGAGAGAGAGAGAGACAACGCTTGCGAGAGAGGGAGAGACTGAACGTGCGAGAGAGGGAGAGGGAGAGACACAGCGCGTGCAGGAGAGGGAGAGAGACAGCGCGTGCGAGAGAGGGAGAGACAGCGCGTGCGAGAGAGGGAGAGAGAGAGAGACAGCGCGTGCGAGAGAGGGAGAGAGAGAGAGACAGCGTGTGCGAGAGAGGGAGAGAGAGAGAGACATCGCGTGCGAGAGAGGGAGAGAGAGAGACAGCGCGTGCGAGAGAGGGAGAGAGAGAGAGAGAGCGCGTGCGAGAGAGGGAGAGAGAGAGAGAGAGAGTGCGCTTGCGAGAGAGGGAGAGAGAGAGAGAGACAGCGCGTGCGAGAGAGGGAGAGAGAGAGAGAGAGAGAGCGCGTGCGAGAGAGGGAGAGAGAGAGAGAGAGTGCGCTTGCGAGAGAGGGAGAGAGAGAGAGACAGCGCGTGCGAGAGAGGGAGAGAGAGAGCGCGTGCGAGAGAGGGAGAGAGAGCGCGTGCGAGAGAGGGAGAGAGAGAGCGCCTGCGAGAGAGGGGGAGAGAGAGAGCGCCTGCGAGAGAGGGAGAGAGAGAGACAGCGCGTGCGAGAGAAGGAGTTAGAGAGAGAAAGAGAGGGAGAGAGAGATCGTGTGCGAGAGAGGGAGAGAGAGAGAGAGAGCGCGCCTGCGAGAGGGAGAGAGGGAGAGAGAGAGATCCTGCGAGAGAGGGAGAGAGGGAGAGAGAGAGCGTGTGCGAGAGAGGGAGAGAGAGAGACAGCGCGTGCGAGAGAGGGAGAGAGAGAGAGACAGCGCGTGCGAGAGAGGGAGAGAGAGAGCGCGTGGGAGAGAGGGAGAGAGAGAGCGCGTGGGAGAGAGGGAGAGAGAGCGCGTGGGAGAGAGGGAGAGAGAGAGCGCGTGCGAGAGAGGGAGAGTGGGAGAGAGAGCGCGTGCGAGAGAGGGAGAGAGAGAGAGACAGCGCCTGCGAGAGAGGGAGAGAGAGAGACAGCGCGTGCGAGAGAGGGAGAGAGAGAGAGAGAGACAGCGCGTGGGAGAGAGGGAGAGAGAGAGAGACAGCGCGTGGGAGAGAGGGAGAGAGAGAGAGACAGCGCGTGGGAGAGAGGGAGAGAGAGAGAGACAGCGCGTGGGAGAGAGGGAGAGAGAGAGAGACAGCGCGTGGGAGAGAGGGAGAGAGAGAGAGACAGCGCGTGGGAGAGAGGGAGAGAGAGAGAGACAGCGCGTGGGAGAGAGGGAGAGAGAGAGAGACAGTGCGTGCGAGAGAGAGACACCGCGTGCGAGAGAGGGAGAGACAGCGCGTGCGAGAGAGGGAGAGAGAGAGAGACAGCGCGTGCGAGAGAGGGAGAGAGAGAGAGACAGCGCGTGCGAGAGAGAGACAGCGCGTGCGAGAGAGGGAGAGAGGGAGAGACAGCGCGTGCGAGAGAGGGAGAGAGAGAGAGACAGCGTGTGCGAGAGAGAGAGAGCGCGCGTGCGAGAGGGGGAGAGAGAGAGAGACAGCGCGTGCGAGAGAGGGAGAGAGAGAGCGCGTGGGAGAGAGGGAGTGAGAGAGCGCGTGGGAGAGAGGGAGAGAGGGAGAGAGAGAGCGCGTGCGAGAGAGGGAGAATGGGAGAGAGAGCGCGTGCGAGAGAGGGAGAGAGAGAGAGACGGCGCGTGAGAGAGAGGGAGAGAGAGAGAGACGGCGCGTGCGAGAGAGGGAGAGAGAGAGAGACGGCGCGTGCGAGAGAGGGAGAGAGAGAGAGACGGCGCGTGCGAGAGAGGGAGAGAGAGAGAGGGAGAGAGAGAGCGTGTGCGAGAGAGGGAGAGAGAGAGAGGGAGAGAGAGCGCCTGCGAGAGAGGGACAGAGAGAGAGAGACAGCGCGTGCGAGAGAGGGAGAGAGAGAGAGAGAGAGACAGCGCGTGCGAGAGAGGGAGTGAGAGAGAGACATCGTGTGCGAGGGAGAGAGAGAGAGACGGAGAGAGAGCGCGCGTGCGAGTGGGGGAGAGAGGGAGAGACAGCGCGTGCGAGAGAGGGAGATAGAGACCGCGTGGGAGAGAGGGAGAGAGAGAGCGCGTGGGAGAGAGGGAGAGAGAGAGCGCGTGGGCGAGAGGGAGAGAGAGAGCGCGTGGGAGAGAGGGAGAGAGAGAGAGAGACAGCGCGTGCGAGAGAGGGAGAGAGAGAGGGAGAGAGAGAGCGTGTGCGAGAGAGGGAGAGAGAGAGAGGGCCTGCGAGAGAGGGAGAGAGAGAGAGAGACAGCGCGTGCGAGGGAGGGAGAGAGAGAGAGACAGCGCGTGCGAGAGCGGGAGTGAGAGAGAGAGACATCGTGTGCGAGGGAGAGAGAGAGAGACAGCGTGTGCGAGAGAGAGAGAGGGAGAGAGAGCGCGCGTGCGAGAGGGGGAGAGAGAGAGAGACAGCGCGTGCGAGAGAGGGAGAGAGAGACCGCGTGGGAGAGAGGGAGAGAGAGAGAGACAGCGCCTGCGAGAGAGGGAGAGAGAGAGACAGCGCGTGCGAGAGAGGGAGAGATAGAGACACAGCGTGTGCGAGAGAGAGAGAGAGCGCGCGTGCGAGAGGGGGAGAGAGAGAGAGACAGCGCGTGCGAGAGAGGGAGAGAGGGAGAGAGAGAGCGCGTGGGAGAGAGGGAGAGAGGGAGTGAGAGAGCGCGTGGGAGAGAGGGAGAGAGAGAGCGCGTGCGAGAGAGGGAGAGTGGGAGAGAAAGCGCGTGCGAGAGAGGGAGTGAGAGAGCGCGTGGGAGAGAGGGAGAGAGAGAGAGACGGCGCGTGCGAGAGAGGGAGAGAGAGAGAGACGGCGCGTGCGAGAGAGGGAGAGAGAGAGAGACGGCGCGTCCGAGAGAGGGAGAGAGAGGGAGAGAGAGAGCGTGTGCGAGAGAGGGAGAGAGAGTGAGGGAGAGATAGAGCGTGTGCGAGAGAGGGAGAGGGAGAGAGGGAGAGAGAGAGCCTGCGAGAGAGGGAGAGAGAGAGAGAGACAGCGCGTGCGAGAGAGGGAGAGAGAGAGAGAGACAGCATGTGCGAGAGAGGGAGAGAGAGAGACAGCGCGTGCGAGAGAGGGAGAGAGAGAGACAGCGCGTGCGAGAGAGGGAGAGGGAGAGAGACAGCGCGTGCGAGAGAGGGAGAGAGACAGCGCGTGCGAGAGAGGGAGAGGGAGAGAGACAGCGCGTGCGAGAGAGGGAGAGGGAGAGAGACAGCGCATGCGAGAGAGGGAGAGAGAGAGACAGCGCGTGCGAGAGAGGGAGAGAGAGAGAGACAGCGCGTGCGAGAGAGGGAGAGAGAGAGACAGCGCGTGCGAGAGAGGGAGAGACAGAGACAGCGCGTGCGAGAGAGGGAGAGAGAGAGAGAGACAACGCTTGCGAGAGAGGGAGAGACTGAACGTGCGAGAGAGGGAGAGGGAGAGACACAGCGCGTGCAGGAGAGGGAGAGAGACAGCGCGTGCGAGAGAGGGAGAGACAGCGCGTGCGAGAGAGGGAGAGAGAGAGAGACAGCGCGTGCGAGAGAGGGAGAGAGAGAGAGACAGCGTGTGCGAGAGAGGGAGAGAGAGAGAGACATCGCGTGCGAGAGAGGGAGAGAGAGAGACAGCGCGTGCGAGAGAGGGAGAGAGAGAGAGAGAGCGCGTGCGAGAGAGGGAGAGAGAGAGAGAGAGAGTGCGCTTGCGAGAGAGGGAGAGAGAGAGAGAGACAGCGCGTGCGAGAGAGGGAGAGAGAGAGAGAGAGAGAGCGCGTGCGAGAGAGGGAGAGAGAGAGAGAGAGTGCGCTTGCGAGAGAGGGAGAGAGAGAGAGACAGCGCGTGCGAGAGAGGGAGAGAGAGAGCGCGTGCGAGAGAGGGAGAGAGAGCGCGTGCGAGAGAGGGAGAGAGAGAGCGCCTGCGAGAGAGGGGGAGAGAGAGAGCGCCTGCGAGAGAGGGAGAGAGAGAGACAGCGCGTGCGAGAGAAGGAGTTAGAGAGAGAAAGAGAGGGAGAGAGAGATCGTGTGCGAGAGAGGGAGAGAGAGAGAGAGAGCGCGCCTGCGAGAGGGAGAGAGGGAGAGAGAGAGATCCTGCGAGAGAGGGAGAGAGGGAGAGAGAGAGCGTGTGCGAGAGAGGGAGAGAGAGAGACAGCGCGTGCGAGAGAGGGAGAGAGAGAGAGACAGCGCGTGCGAGAGAGGGAGAGAGAGAGCGCGTGGGAGAGAGGGAGAGAGAGAGCGCGTGGGAGAGAGGGAGAGAGAGCGCGTGGGAGAGAGGGAGAGAGAGAGCGCGTGCGAGAGAGGGAGAGTGGGAGAGAGAGCGCGTGCGAGAGAGGGAGAGAGAGAGAGACAGCGCCTGCGAGAGAGGGAGAGAGAGAGACAGCGCGTGCGAGAGAGGGAGAGAGAGAGAGAGAGACAGCGCGTGGGAGAGAGGGAGAGAGAGAGAGACAGCGCGTGGGAGAGAGGGAGAGAGAGAGAGACAGCGCGTGGGAGAGAGGGAGAGAGAGAGAGACAGCGCGTGGGAGAGAGGGAGAGAGAGAGAGACAGCGCGTGGGAGAGAGGGAGAGAGAGAGAGACAGCGCGTGGGAGAGAGGGAGAGAGAGAGAGACAGCGCGTGGGAGAGAGGGAGAGAGAGAGAGACAGCGCGTGGGAGAGAGGGAGAGAGAGAGAGACAGCGCGTGCGAGAGAGGGAGAGAGAGAGAGCGCGTGGGAGAGAGGGAGAGAGAGAGCGCGTGGGAGAGAGGGAGAGAGAGAGCGCGTGGGAGAGAGGGAGAGAGAGAGCGCGTGGGAGAGAGGGAGAGAGAGAGCGCGTGCGAGAGAGGGAGAGTGGGAGAGAGAGCGCGTGCGAGAGAGGGAGAGAGAGAGAGACAGCGCCTGCGAGAGAGGGAGAGAGAGAGACAGCGCGTGCGAGAGAGGGAGAGATAGAGACACAGCGTGTGCGAGAGAGAGAGAGAGCGCGCGTGCGAGGGGGGGAGAGAGAGAGAGACAGCGCGTGGGAGAGAGGGAGAGAGGGAGTGAGAGAGCGCGTGGGAGAGAGGGAGAGAGAGAGCGCGTGCGAGAGAGGGAGAGTGGGAGAGAGAGCGCGTGCGAGAGAGGGAGAGAGAGAGAGACAGCGCCTGCGAGAGAGGGAGAGAGAGAGACAGCGCGTGCGAGAGAGGGAGAGATAGAGACACAGCGTGTGCGAGAGAGAGAGAGAGCGCGCGTGCGAGGGGGGGAGAGAGAGAGAGACAGCGCGTGGGAGAGAGGGAGAGAGGGAGTGAGAGAGCGCGTGGGAGAGAGGGAGAGAGAGAGCGCGTGCGAGAGAGGGAGAGTGGGAGAGAAAGCGCGTGCGAGAGAGGGAGTGAGAGAGCGCTTGGGAGAGAGGGAGAGAGAGAGAGACGGCGCGTGCGAGAGAGGGAGAGAGAGAGAGACGGCGCGTGCGAGAGAGGGAGAGAGAGAGAGACGGCGCGTGCGAGAGAGGGAGAGAGAGAGACGGCGCGTGCGAGAGAGGGAGAGAGAGAGAGACGGCGCGTGCGAGAGAGGGAGAGAGAGAGAGACGGCGCGTCCGAGAGAGGGAGAGAGAGGGAGAGAGAGAGCGTGTGCGAGAGAGGGAGAGAGAGTGAGGGAGAGATAGAGCGTGTGCGAGAGAGGGAGAGGGAGAGAGGGAAAGAGAGCGCCTGCGAGAGAGGGAGAGAGAGAGAGACAGCGCGTGCGAGAGAGGGAGAGAGAGAGAGAGACAGCGCCTGCGAGAAAGGGAGAGAGAGAGACAGCGCGTGCGAGAGAGGGAGAGAGAGAGAGACGGCGCGTGCGAGAGAGGGAGAGAGAGAGAGACGGCGCGTGCGAGAGAGGGAGAGAGAGAGAGACGGCGCGTGCGAGAGAGGGAGAGAGAGAGAGACGGCGCGTGCGAGAGAGGTAGAGAGAGAGAGACGGCGCGTCCGAGAGAGGGAGAGAGAGGGAGAGAGAGAGCGTGTGCGAGAGAGGGAGAGAGAGTGAGGGAGAGATAGAGCGTGTGCGAGAGAGGGAAAGGGAGAGAGGGAGAGAGACAGCGCGTGCGAGAGAGGGAGAGAGAGAGAGAGACAGCGTGTGCGAGAGAGGGAGAGAGAGAGACAGCGCGTGCGAGAGAGGGAGAGAGAGAGACAGCGCGTGCGAGAGAGGGAGAGGGAGAGAGACAGCGCGTGCAAGAGAGGGAGAGGGAGAGAGACAGCGCGTGCGAGAGAGGGAGAGAGAGAGAGCGCGTGGGAGAGAGGGAGAGAGAGAGCGCGTGGGAGAGAGGGAGAGAGAGAGCGCGTGGGAGAGAGGGAGAGAGAGAGCGCGTGGGAGAGAGGGAGAGAGAGAGCGCGTGCGAGAGAGGGAGAGTGGGAGAGAGAGCGCGTGCGAGAGAGGGAGAGAGAGAGAGACAGCGCCTGCGAGAGAGGGAGAGAGAGAGACAGCGCGTGCGAGAGAGGGAGAGATAGAGACACAGCGTGTGCGAGAGAGAGAGAGAGCGCGCGTGCGAGGGGGGGGAGAGGAGAGAGAGACAGCGCGTGGGAGAGAGGGAGAGAGGGAGTGAGAGAGCGCGTGGGAGAGAGGGAGAGAGAGAGCGCGTGCGAGAGAGGGAGAGTGGGAGAGAAAGCGCGTGCGAGAGAGGGAGTGAGAGAGCGCTTGGGAGAGAGGGAGAGAGAGAGAGACGGCGCGTGCGAGAGAGGGAGAGAGAGAGAGACGGCGCGTGCGAGAGAGGGAGAGAGAGAGAGACGGCGCGTGCGAGAGAGGGAGAGAGAGAGACGGCGCGTGCGAGAGAGGGAGAGAGAGAGAGACGGCGTGCGAGAGAGGGAGAGAGAGAGAGACGGCGCGTCCGAGAGAGGGAGAGAGAGGGAGAGAGAGAGCGTGTGCGAGAGAGGGAGAGAGAGTGAGGGAGAGATAGAGCGTGTGCGAGAGAGGGAGAGGGAGAGAGGGAAAGAGAGCGCCTGCGAGAGAGGGAGAGAGAGAGAGAGACAGCGCGTGCGAGAGAGGGAGAGAGAGAGAGAGACAGCGCCTGCGAGAGAGGGAGAGAGAGAGACAGCGCGTGCGAGAGAGGGAGAGAGAGAGAGACGGCGCGTGCGAGAGAGGGAGAGAGAGAGAGACGGCGCGTGCGAGAGAGGGAGAGAGAGAGAGACGGCGCGTGCGAGAGAGGGAGAGAGAGAGAGACGGCGCGTCCGAGAGAGGGAGAGAGAGGGAGAGAGAGAGCGTGTGCGAGAGAGTGAGGGAGAGATAGAGCGTGTGCGAGAGAGGGACAGGGAGAGAGGGAGAGAGACAGCGCGTGCGAGAGAGGGAGAGAGAGAGAGAGACAGCGTGTGCGAGAGAGGGAGAGAGAGAGACAGCGCGTGCGAGAGAGGGAGAGAGAGAGACAGCGCGTGCGAGAGAGGGAGAGGGAGAGAGACAGCGCGTGCGAGAGAGGGAGAGGGAGAGAGACAGCGCGTGCGAGAGAGGGAGAGAGACAGCGCGTGCGAGAGAGGGAGAGGGAGAGAGACAGCGCGTGCGAGAGAGGGAGAGAGAGAGACAGCGCGTGCGAGAGAGGGAGAGAGAGAGAGACAGCGCGTGCAAGAGAGGGAGAGAGAGAGACAGCGCGTGCGAGAGAGGGAGAGACAGAGACAGCGCGTGCGAGAGAGGGAGAGAGAGACAACGCGTGCGAGAGAGGGAGAGACTGAACGTGCGAGAGAGGGAGAGGGAGAGACACAGCGCGTGCAAGAGAGGGAGAGGGAGAGAGACAGCGCGTGCGAGAGAGGGAGAGACAGCGCGTGCGAGAGAGGGAGAGAGAGAGAGACAGCGTGTGCGAGAGAGGGAGAGAGAGAGAGACAGCGCGTGCGAGAGAGGGAGAGAGAGAGACAGCGCGTGCGAGAGAGGGAGAGAGAGAGAGAGAGTGCGTGCGAGAGAGAGAGAGTGCGCTTGCGAGAGAGGGAGAGAGAGAGAGACAGCGCGTGCGAGAGAGGGAGAGAGAGAGAGAGCTCGTGCGAGAGAGGGAGAGAGAGAGAGAGAGTGCGCTTGCGAGAGAGGGAGAGAGAGAGAGACAGCGCGTGCGAGAGAGGGAGAGAGAGAGCGCGTGCGAGAGAGGGAGAGAGAGAGCGCCTGCGAGAGAGGGAGAGAGAGAGAGCGCCTGCGAGAGAGGGAGAGAGGGAGAGAGAGAGCGCCTGCGAGAGAGGGAGAGAGAGAGACAGCGCGTGCGAGAGAAGGAGAGAGAGAGAGAAAGAGAGGGAGAGAGAGATCGTGTGCGAGAGAGGGAGAGAGAGAGAGAGAGCGCGCCTGCGAGAGGGAGAGAGGGAGAGAGAGAGATCCTGCGAGAGAGGGAGAGAGAGAGCGTGTGCGAGAGAGGGAGAGAGAGAGACAGCGCGTGCGAGAGAGGGAGAGAGAGAGAGACAGCGCGTGCGAGAGAGGGAGAGACAGCGCGTGCGAGAGAGGGAGAGACAGCGCGTGCGAGAGAGGGAGAGAGAGAGAGACAGCGTGTGCGAGAGAGGGAGAGAGAGAGACAGCGCGTGCGAGAGAGAGAGAGAGAGAGAGACAGCGCATGCGAGTGAGGGAGAGAGAGAGAGGGAGAGAGAGCGTGTGCGAGAGTGGGAGAGAGAGAGCGTGTGCGAGAGAGGGAGAGAGAGAGAGGGAGAGAGAGAGCGCCTGCGAGAGAGGGAGAGAGACAGCGCGTGCGAGAGAGGGAGAGAGAGAGAAGCAGAGCGTGCGAGAGAGGGAGAGAGAGAGACAGCGTGTGCGAGAGAGAGAGAGAGCGCACGTGCGAGAGGGGGAGAGAGAGAGAGACAGCGCGTGCGAGAGAGGGAGAGAGGGAGAGAGAGAGCGCGTGGGAGAGAGGGAGAGAGAGAGCACGTGGGAGAGAGGGAGTGAGAGAGCGCGTGGGAGAGAGGGATAGAGGGAGAGAGAGAGCGCGTGCGGGAGAGGGAGAGTGGGAGAGAGAGCGCGTGCGAGAGAGGGAGAGAGAGAGGGAGACAGCGCGTGCGAGAGAGGCAGAGAGAGAGAGAGAGCGCGTGCGAGAGAGGGAGAGAGAGAGAGACGGCGCGTGCGAGAGAGGGAGAGAGAGAGAGAGACGGCGCGTGCGAGAGAGGGAGAGAGAGAGAGACGGCGCGTGCGAGAGAGGGAGAGAGAGAGAGACGGCGCGTGCGAGAGAGGGAGAGAGAGAGAGACGGCGCGTGCGAGAGAGGGAGAGAGTGAGAGACGGCGCGTGCGAGAGAGGGAGAGAGAGAGCGTGTGCGGGAGAGGGAGAGAGAGTGAGGGAGAGAGACAGCGCGTGCGAGAGAGGGAGAGAGAGAGAGAGACAGCGCGTGCGAGAGAGGGAGAGTGAGAGAGACAGCGCGTGCGAGAGAGGGAGAGTGAGAGAGACAGCGCGTGGGAGAGAGGGAGAGAGAGAGCGCGTGCGAGAGAGGGAGAGTGGGAGAGAGAGCGCGTGCGAGAGAGGGAGACAGCGCGTGCGAGAGAGGGAGAGAGAGAGAGAGAGCGCGTGCGAGAGAGGGAGAGAGAGAGAGACGGCGCGTGCGTGAGAGGGAGAGAGAGAGAGACGGCGCGTGCGAGAGAGGGAGAGAGAGAGAGACAGCGCGTGCGAGAGAGGGAGAGACGGCGCGTGCGAGAGAGGGAGAGAGGGAGAGACAGCGCGTGCGAGAGAGGGAGAGAGAGAGAGACGGCGCTTGCGAGAGAGGGAGAGAGAGAGAGACAGCGCGTGCGAGAGAGAGACAGCGCGTGCGAGAGAGGGAGAGGGAGAGAGACAGCGCGTGCGAGAGAGGGAGAGGGAGAGAGACAGCGCGTGCGAGAGAGGGAGAGAGAGAGACACAGTGCAAGCGAGAGAGAGGGAGAGTGAGAGAGACAGCGCGTGCGAGAGAGGGAGAGAGGGAGAGATAGCGCGTGCGAGAGAGGGAGAGAGAGAGAGACAGCGCGTGCGAGAGAGGGAGAGAGAGAGAGACAGCGCGTGCGAGAGAGGGAGAGAGAGAGAGACAGCGCGTGCGAGAGAGGGAGAGAGAGAGAGACAGCGCGTGCGAGAGAGGGAGAGAGAGAGAGACAGCGCGTGCGAGAGAGGGAGAGAGAGAGAGACAGCGCGTGCGAGAGAGGGAGAGAGAGAGAGACAGCGCGTGCGAGAGAGGGAGAGAGAGAGAGACAGCGCGTGCGAGAGAGGGAGAGAGAGAGAGACAGCGCGTGCGAGAGGGAGAGAGAGAGCGCGCGTGCGAGAGGGGGAGAGAGAGAGAGACAGCGCGTGCGAGAGAGGGAGAGAGGGAGAGAGAGCGCGTGGGAGAGAGGGAGAGAGAGCGCGTGGGAGAGATGGAGTGAGAGAGCGCGTGGGAGAGAGGGAGAGAGAGGGCGCGTGCGAGAGAGGGAGAGTGGGAGAGAGAGCGCGTGCGAGAGAGGGAGAGAGAGGGAGGCAGCGCGTGCGAGAGAGGGAGAGAGAGAGAGACGGCGCGTGCGAGAGAGGGAGAGAGAGAGAGACGGCGCGTGCGAGAGAGGGAGAGAGAAAGAGACGGCGCGTGCGAGAGAGGGGGAGAGAGAGAGACGGCGCGTGCGAGAGAGGGGGAGAGAGAGAGACAGCGCGTGCGAGAGAGGGAGAGAGGGAGAGAGAGAGAGACAGCGCGTGCGAGAGAGAGACAGCGAGTGCGAGAGAGGGAGAGAGGGAGAGACAGCGCGTGCGAGAGAGGGAGAGAGAGAGAGACGGCGCGTGCGAGAGAGGGAGAGAGAGAGAGACGGCGCGTGCGAGAGAGGGAGAGAGAAAGAGACGGCGCGTGCGAGAGAGGGGGAGAGAGAGAGACGGCGCGTGCGAGAGAGGGGGAGAGAGAGAGACAGCGCGTGCGAGAGAGGGGGAGAGAGAGAGACAGCGCGTGCGAGAGAGGGAGAGAGGGAGAGAGAGAGAGACAGCGCGTGCGAGAGAGAGACAGCGAGTGCGAGAGAGGGAGAGAGGGAGAGACAGCGCGTGCGAGAGAGGGAGAGAGAGAGAGACAGCGTGTGCGAGAGAGAGAGAGCGCGCGTGCGAGAGGGGGAGAGAGAGAGAGACAGCGCGTGCGAGAGAGGGAGAGAGGGAGAGAGAGAGCGCGTGGGAGAGAGGGAGAGAGAGCGCGTGGGAGAGATGGAGTGAGAGAGCGCGTGGGAGAGAGGGAGAGCGGGAGTGAGAGAGCGCGTGCGAGAGAGGGAGAGTGGGAGAGAGAGCGCGTGCGAGAGAGGGAGAGAGAGGGAGGCAGCGCGTGCGAGAGAGGGAGAGAGAGAGAGACGGCGCGTGCGAGAGAGGGAGAGAGAGAGAGACGGCGCGTGCGAGAGAGGGAGAGAGAAAGAGACGGCGCGTGCGAGAGAGGGAGAGAGAGAGAGACAGCGCGTGCGAGAGAGGGAGAGAGGGATAGAGGGAGGGCGTGGGAGAGAGGGAGAGAGAGAGCCCGTGGGAGAGAGGGAGAGAGAGAGAGACAGCTCGTGCGAGAGAGGGAGAGAGAGAGAGACAGCGCTTGCGAGAGAGAGACAGCGCGTGCGAGAGAGGGAGAGAGAGAGAGACAGCGCATGCGAGAGGGGGAGAGAGAGAGAGACAGCGCGTGCGAGAGAGGGAGAGAGGGAGAGAGGGAGGGCGTGGGAGAGAGAGAGCGCGTGGGAGAGAGGGAGAGAGAGAGCGCATGGGAGAGAGGGAGAGAGAGAGCGCGTGCGAGAGAGGGAGAGTGGGAGAGAGAGCGCGTGTGAGAGAGGGAGAGAGAGAGAGAGGGAGACAGCGAATGCGAGCGAGGGAGAGAGAGAGAGACGGCGCGTGCGAGAGAGGGAGAGAGAGAGAGACGGCGCATGCGAGAGAGGGAGAGAGATAGACGGCGCGTGCGAGAGAGGGAGAGAGAGAGAGAGACGGCACGTGCGAGAGAGGGAGAGAGAGAGAGACAGTGCGTGCGAGAGAGAGACAGCGCGTGCGAGAGAGGGAGAGAGAGAGAGACAGCGCGTGCGAGAGAGGGAGAGAGGGAGAGATAGCGCGTGCGAGAGAGGGAGAGAGAGAGAGACAGTGCGTGCGAGAGAGAGACAGCGCGTGCGAGAGAGAGAGACAGCGCGTGCGAGAGAGGGAGAGAGGGAGAGATAGCGCGTGCGAGAGAGGGAGAGGGAGAGAGACAGCGCGTGCGAGAGAGGGAGAGGGAGAGAGACAGCGCGTGCGAGAGAGGGAGAGGGAGAGAGACAGCGCGTGCGAGAGAGGGAGAGGGAGAGAGACAGCGCGTGCGAGAGAGGGAGAGGGAGAGAGACAGCGCGTGCGAGAGAGGGAGAGAGAGAGAGACAGTGCGTGCGAGAGAGAGACAGCGCGTGCGAGAGAGGGAGAGGGAGAGAGACAGCGCGTGCGAGAGAGGGAGAGGGAGAGAGACAGCGCGTGCGAGAGAGGGAGAGGGAGAGAGACAGCGCGTGCGAGAGAGGGAGAGAGAGAGAGACAGTGCGTGCGAGAGAGAGACAGCGCGTGCGAGAGAGGGAGAGAGAGAGAGACAGCGCGTGCGAGAGAGGGAGAGAGAGAGAGACAGCGCGTGCGAGAGAGGGAGAGAGAGAGAGACAGCGCGTGCGAGAGAGGGAGAGAGAGAGAGACAGCGTGTGCGAGAGAGGGGGAGAGAGAGAGACGGCGCGTGCGAGAGAGGGAGAGAGAGAGAGACGGCGCGTGCGAGAGAGGGAGAAAGAAAGAGACAGCGCGTGCGAGAGAGGTAGAGAGAGAGACAGCGCGTGCGAGAGAGGGAGAGAGAGAGAGACAGCGCGTGCGAGAGAGGGAGAGAGGGAGTGATAGCGCGTGCGAGAGAGAGACAGCGCGTGCGAGAGAGAGACAGCGCGTGCGAGAGAGGGGGAGAGAGAGAGACAGCGCGTGCGAGAGAGGGAGAGAGGGAGAGAGAGAGAGACAGCGCGTGCGAGAGAGAGACAGCGAGTGCGAGAGAGGGAGAGAGGGAGAGACAGCGCGTGCGAGAGAGGGAGAGAGAGAGAGACAGCGCGTGCGAGAGAGGGAGAGTGAGAGAGACAGCGCGTGCGAGAGAGGGAGAGAGAGAGAGACAGCGCGTGCGAGAGAGGGAGAGAGAGAGAGACAGCGTGTGTGAGAGAGGGAGAGAGGGAGAGACAGCGCGTGCGAGAGAGGGAGAGAG
>NW_027310182.1:0-12500 GCF_047496795.1 Chiloscyllium punctatum | reverse complement strand
GACAGCGCGTGCGAGAGAGGGAGAGAGAGAGAGACGGCGCGTGCGAGAGAGGGAGAGAGAGAGAGACGGCGCGTGCGAGAGAGGGAGAGAGAGAAAGACGGCGCGTGCGAGAGAGGGAGAGGGAGAGAGACAGCGCGTGCGAGAGAGGGAGAGACGACGCGTGCGAGAGAGGGAGAGACGACGCGTGCGAGAGAGGGAGAGAGAGAGACGGCGCGTGCGAGAGAGGGAGAGAGAGAGAGACGGCGCGTGCGAGAGAGGGAGAGAGAGAGAGAGGGAGACAGCGCGTGCGAGAGAGGGAGAGAGAGAGAGACAGCGCGTGCGAGAGAGGGAGAGAGAGAGAGACAGCGCGTGCGAGAGAGGGAGAGAGAGAGAGACAGCGCGTGCGAGAGAGGGAGAGAGAGAGAGACGGCGCGTGCGAGAGAGGGAGAGAGAGAGAGACGGCGCGTGCGAGAGAGGGAGAGAGAGAGAGACGGCGCGTGCGAGAGAGGGAGAGGGAGAGAGACGGCGCGTGCGAGAGAGGGAGAGAGAGAGAGACGGCGCGTGCGAGAGAGGGAGAGACGACGCGTGCGAGAGAGGGAGAGACGACGCGTGCGAGAGAGGGAGAGAGAGAGACGGCGCGTGCGAGAGAGGGAGAGAGAGAGAGACGGCGCGTGCGAGAGAGGGAGAGAGAGAGAGACAGCGCGTGCGAGAGAGGGAGAGAGAGAGAGACAGCGCGTGCGAGAGAGGGAGAGAGAGAGAGACAGCGCGTGCGAGAGAGGGAGAGAGAGAGAGACGGCGCGTGCGAGAGAGGGAGAGAGAGAGAGACGGCGCGTGCGAGAGAGGGAGAGGGAGAGAGACAGCGCGTGCAAGAGAGAGACAGCGCGTGCAAGAGAGAGACAGCGCGTGCGAGAGAGGGAGAGAGAGAGACAGCGCGTGCGAGAGAGGGAGAGAGAGAGACAGCGCGTGCGAGAGAGAGACAGCGGGTGCGAGAGAGGGAGAGACAGCGGGTGCGAGAGAGGGAGAGACAGCGCGTGCGAGAGAGGGAGAGAGGGAGAGACAGCGCGTGCGAGAGAGGGAGAGAGCGCGTGCGAGAGAGAGAGAGATGGAGAGACGGCGTGCGAGAGAGAGAGATCAAGACGGCGTGCAAGAGAGGGAGAGAGGGGGAGAGAGAGAGACGGCGTGGGAGAACGATAGAGAGCGAGAGAGAGACGGCACGAGGGAGAGAAAGAGAGAGAAGGCATGAGGGAACAAGAGAGAGAGAGAGAGACGGCGTGAGATAATGAGAGAGAGAGAGAGGGAGAGAGCACGTGCGAGAGAGAGAGCGGGAGAGAGACAGTGCGAGGGAACGCGCTTGAGAGACAGAGAGAGACGGTGCGAGAACGAGAGAGAGAGAGAGACGGCGCGCGAGTGAGAGAGAGAGAGAGATGGCGCGCGAGAACGAGAGAGAGAGAGAGATGGCGCGGGGAACGAGAGAGAGAGAGATGGCGCGGGAGAACGAGAGAGAGAGAGATGGCGCGGGAGAACGAGAGACAGAGAGAGAGAGATGGCGCGGGAGAACGAGAGACAGAGAGAGAGATGGCGCGCGAGAACGAGAGAGAGAGAGAGAGAGAGAGATGGCGCGTGAGAACGAGAGAGAGAGATGGTGAGCGAGAACTAGAGAGAGAGAGAGAGATGGCGCGTGAGAACGAGAGAGAGAGAGAGAGAGAGATGGCGCGTGAGAACGAGAGAGAGAGAGAGAGAGAGATGGCGCACGAGAACGAGAGAGAGAGAGATGGCGCACGAGAACGAGAGAGAGAGAGATGGCGCACGAGAACGAGAGAGAGAGATGGCGCGCGAGAACGAGAGACAGAGAGAGAGAGAGAGATGGCGCGCGAGAACGAGAGAGAGAGAGATGGCGCGTGAGAACGAGAGACAGAGAGAGAGAGAGAGATGGCGCACGAGAACGAGAGACAGAGAGAGAGAGAGAGATGGCGCGCGAGAACGAGAGAGAGAGAGATGGCGCGTGAGAACGAGAGAGAGAGAGATGGCGCACGAGAACGAGAGAGAGAGAGATGGCGCACGAGAACGAGAGAGAGAGATGGCGCGCGAGAACGAGAGACAGAGAGAGAGAGAGAGATGGCGCGCGAGAACGAGAGAGAGAGAGATGGCGCGTGAGAACGAGAGACAGAGAGAGAGAGAGAGATGGCGCACGAGAACGAGAGACAGAGAGAGAGAGAGAGATGGCGCGCGAGAACGAGAGAGAGAGAGATGGCGCGCGAGAACGAGAGAGAGAGAGATGGCGCACGAGAACGAGAGAGAGAGAGAGAGAGATGGCGCGTGAGAACGAGAGAGAGAGATGGTGAGCGAGAACGAGAGAGAGAGAGAGAGAGAGACGGCATGAGGGAACGAGAGAGAGAGAGAGATGGCGCACGAGAACGAGAGAGATAGAAAGATGGCGCGCGAGAACGAGAGAGAGAGATGGTGAGCGAGAACGAGTCAGAGAGACGGCGTGAGGGAACGAGAGAGAGAGAGACGGCATGAGGGAACGAGAGGGAGAGAAGGCGTGAGGGAATGAGAGAGAGATGGTGTGAGGGGGTGAGAGGGGGGAGTGATGGTGTGAGGGGGTGAGAGGGGGGGAGTGATGGTGTGAGGGGGTGAGAGGGGGGAGTGATGGGGTGAGGGGGTGAGAGGGGAGGAGTGATGGTGTGAGAGGGGGGAGTGATGGTGTGAGGGGGGAGTCATGGTGTGAGGGGGTGGGGGGGAGTGAGGGGGTGAGGGGAGGAGAGATGGTGTGAGGGGGTGAGGGGAGGAGTGATGGTGTGAGGGGGTGAGGGGGGGTGAGGGGAGGAGTGATGGTGTGAGGGGGTGAGGGGAGGAGTGATGGTGTGCGGGGGTGAGGGGGTGAGGGGGGGGAGTGATGGTGTGCGGGGGTGAGGGGGGGAGTGATGGTGTGTGAGGGTGAGGGGAGGAGAGATGGTGTGAGGGGGTGAGGGGAGGAGTGATGGTGTGTGAGGGTGAGGGGGGGAGTGATGGTGTGAGGGGGTGGGGGGAGTGATGGTGTGAGGGGGTGAGGGGGGGGAGTGATGGTGTGAGGGGGTGAGGGGAGGAGTGATGGTGTGAGGGTGAGGGGGGGAGTGATGGTGTGTGAGGGTGAGGGGAGGAGAGATGGTGTGAGGGGGTGAGGGGAGGAGTGATGGTGTGTGAGGGTGAGGGGGGGAGTGATGGTGTGGGGGTGAGGGGAGGAGTGATGGTGTGAGGGGGTGGGGGGAGTGATGGTGTGAGGGGGTGGGAGGAGTGATGGTGTGAGAAGGGGGTAGTGATGGTGTGAGGGGGTGAGGGGAGGAGTGATGGTGTGAGGGGTGAGGGGGGAGTGATGGTGTGTGAGGGTGAGGGGAGGAGTGATGGTGTGAGGGGGTGAGGGGAGGAGTGATGGTGTGAGGGGGGGTGAGGGGGGGAGTGATGGTGTGTGAGGGTGAGGGGAGGAGTGATGGTGTGAGGGGGTGAGGGGAGGAGTGATGGTGTGAGGGGGTGTGAGGGGGGGAGTGATGGTGTGAGGGGGTGAGGGGAGGAGTGATGGTGTGAGGGGGTGGGTGGAGTGATGGTGTGAGGGGGGGGGAGTGATGGTGTGTGAGGGTGAGGGGAGGAGTGATGGGGTGAGGGGAGGGAGTGATGGTGTGCGGGGGTGAGGGGGTGAGGGGGGGAGTGATGGGTGTGAGGGGTGAGGGGAGGAGTGATGGTGTGGGAGGGTGAGGGGGGAGTGATGGTGTGAGGGGGTGAGGGGATGAGTGATGGTGTGAGGGGGTGAGGGGGTGAGGGGGGGGAGTGATGGTGTGAGGGGGTGAGGGGGGAGGAGTGATGGTGTGCGGGGTGAGGGGGTGAGGGGGGGAGTGATGGTGTGTGAGGGTGAGGGGAGGAGTGATGGTGTGAGGGGTGAGGGGGGGAGTGATGGTGTGTGAGGGGTGAGGGGGGGAGTGATGGTGTGAGGGGGTGGGGGGAGTGATGGTGTGAGGGGGTGAGGGGGGAGTGATGGTGTGTGAGGGTGAGGGGGGGAGTGATGGTGTGTGAGGGGTGAGGGGGGGGAGTGATGGTGTGAGGGGTGAGGGGAGGAGTGATGGGGAGGAGTGATGGTGTGTGAGGGTGAGGGGGGGGAGTGATGGTGTGTGAGGGTGAGGGGAGGAGTGATGGTGTGAGGGGGTGAGGGGGGGAGTGATGGTGTGAGGGGGTGGGGGGAGTGATGGTGTGAGGGGGTGAGGGGGTGAGGGGGGGAGTGATGGTGTGTGAGGGTGAGGGGGGGAGTGATGGTGTGTGAGGGTGAGGGGAGGAGTGATGGTGTGAGGGGGTGGGGGGAGTGATGGTGTGAGGGGGTGCGGGTGAGTGATGGTGTGAGGGGGTGGGGGGAGTGATGGTGTGAAGGGGTGAGAGGGGAGGAGTGATGGTGTGAGGGGATGGGGGGGAGTGATGGTGTGAGGGGATGGGGGGAGTGATGGTGTGAGGGGGTGGGGGGAGTGATGGTGTGAGGAGGTGGGGGGAGTGATGGTGTGAGGGGGTGGGGGGAGTGATGGTGAGAGGGGGTGGGGGGAGTGATGGTGTGAGAGGGTGGGGGGAGTGATGGTGTGAGAGGGTGGGGGGAGTGATGATGTGAGGGGGTGAGGGGGGGAGTGATGGTGTGAGGGGGTGGGGGGAGTGATGGTGTGAGGGGGTGGGGGGAGTGATGGTGTGAGGGGGTGGGGGAGTGATGGTGTGAGGGGGTGAGAGGGGAGGAGTGATGGTGTGAGGGGGTGGGGGGAGTGATGGTGTGAGGGGGTGGGGGGAGTGATGGTGTGAGTGGGTGGGGGGAGTGATGGTGTGAGGAGGTGGGGGAGTGATGGTGTGAGGGGTGGGGGGAGTGATGGTGTGAGGGGGTGAGAGAGGGGGAGTGATGATGTGAGGGGGTGGGGGAGTGATGGTGTGAAGGGGTGAGAGAGGGGGAGTGATGATGTGAGGGGGTGAGGGGAGTGATGGTGTGAGGAGGTGGGGGGAGTGATGGTGTGAGGAGGTGGGGGGAGTGATGGTGTGAGGGGGTGGGGGGGAGTGATGGTGTGAGGGGGTGGGGGGAGTGATGGTGTGGGGGGGAGTGATGATGTGAGGGGGTGAGGGGGGGAGTGATGGTGTGAGGGGGTGGGGGGAGTGATGGTGTGAGGGGGTGGGGGAGTGATGGTGTGAGGGGGTGAGAGGGGAGGAGTGATGGTGTGAGGGGGTGGGGGGAGTGATGGTGTGAGGGGGTGAGAGAGGGGGAGTGATGGTGTGAGGGGGTGAGGGGAGGAGTGATGGTGTGAGGGGGTGAGGGGAGGAGTGATGGTGTGAGGGGTGGGGGGAGTGATGGTGTGAGGGGGTAGAGGGGGAGTGATGGTGTGAGGGGGTGAGGGGAGGAGTGATGGTGTGAGGGGGTGAGGGGAGGAGTGATGGTGTGAGGAGGTGGGGGGAGTGATGGTGTGAAGGGGTGGGGGGAGTGATGGTGTGAAGGGGTGGGGGGGAGTGATGGTGTGAGGGGGTGAGGGGGGAGTGATGGTGTGAGGGGGTGGGGGGAGTGATGGTGCGAGGGGGTGAGAGGGGGGAGTGATGGGGCGAGCGGGTGAGAGGGGTGAGTGATGGTGTGAGAGGGGGGGGTGAGAGGGGGGAGTAATGGTGTGAGGGGTGAGTGATGGTGTGAGGGGGAGGGGGGGTGTGAGGGGTGAGTGATGGTGTGAGGGGGTGGGGGGGAGTGAGGGGGTGAGGGGAGGAGAGATGGTGTGAGGGGGTGAGGGGAGGAGTGATGGTGTGAGGGGGTGAGGGGAGGAGTGATGGTGTGAGGGGGGGAGTGATGGTGTGAGGGGGTGAGGGGGTGGGGGGGAGTGAGGAGGTGAGGGGAGGAGAGATGGTGTGAGGGGGTGGGGGGAGTGATGGTGTGAGGGCGTGGGGGGAGTGATGGTGTGAGGGGGTGGGGGGAGTGATGGTGTGAGGGGGTGGGGGGAGTGATGGTGTGAGGGGGTGGGGGGAGTGATGGTGTGAGGGGGTGGGGGGAGTGATGGTGTGAGGGGGGGAGTGATGGTGTGAGGGGGTGAGGGGAGGAGTGATGGTGTGAGGGGGTGAGGGGAGGAGTGATGGTGTGAGGGGGGAGTGATGGTGTGAGGGGGTGGGGGGGTGTGAGGGGGTGGGGGGGTGTGAGGGGGTGGGGGGGAGTGAGGGGGTGAGGGGAGGAGAGATGGTGTGAGGGGGTGGGGGGAGTGATGGTGTGAGGGGGTGGGGGGGGAGTGAGGGGGTGAGGGGAGGAGAGATGGTGTGAGGGGGTCGGGGGAGTGATGGTGTGAGGGGGTGGGGGGGAGTGAGGGGGTGAGGGGAGGAGAGATGGTGTGAGGGGGTGGGGGGAGTGATGGTGTGAGGGGGTGGGGGGAGTGATGGTGTGAGGGGGTGAGGGGAGGAGTGATGGTGTGAGGGGGTGGGGGTAGTGATGGTGTGAGGGGGTGGGGGGAGTGATGGTGTGAGGGGGTGAGGGGAGGAGTGATGGTGTGAGGGGGTGGGGGAGTGATGGTGTGAGGGGGTGGGGGGAGTGATGGTGTGAGGGGGTGAGGGGAGGAGTGATGGTGTGAGGAGGTGAGAGGGGGGAGTGATGGTGTGAGGGGGTGAGGGGAGGAGAGATGGTGTGAGGGGGTGAGGGGAGGAGTGATGGTGTGAGAGGGTGCGGGGAGGAGTGATGGTGTGAGAAGGGGGAGTGATGGTGTGAGGAGGTGGGGGGAGTGATGGTGTGAGGGGGTGGGGGGAGTGATGGTGTGAGGGGGTGAGAGGGGGGAGTGATGGTGTGAGGGGGTGAGGGGAGGAGAGATGGTGTGAGGGGGGTGAGGGGAGGAGTGATGGTGTGAGAGGGTGAGGGGAGGAGTGATGGTGTGAGAAGGGGGAGTGATGGTGTGAGGAGGTGGGGGGAGTGATGGTGTGAGGGGGTGGGGGGAGTGATGGTGTGAGGGGGTGGGGGGAGTGATGGTGTGAGGGGGTGAGGGAGTGATGGTGTGAGGGGGTGGGGGGAGTGATGGTGTGAGAGGGTGAGAGGGGGGGAGTGATGGTGTGAGGGGGTGAGGGGGGGGAGTGATGGTGTGAGGGGGTGAGGGGGGGGAGTGATGGTGTGAGGGGGTGAGGGGGGGGAGTGATGGTGTGAGGGGGTGAGAGGGGAGGAGTGATGGTGTGAGGGGGTGAGAGGGGAGGAGTGATGGTGTGAGGGGGTGAGAGGGGAGGAGTGATGGTGTGAGGGGGGGGAGTGATGGTGTGAGGGGGTGAGAGGGGAGGAGTGATGGTGTGAGGGGGTGAGAGGGGAGGAGTGATGGTGTGAGGGGGTGGGGGAGTGATGGTGTGAGGGGGTGAGGGGAGGAGTGATGGTGTGAGGGGGTGGGGGGAGTGATGGTGTGAGGGGGTGGGGGAGTGATGGTGTGAGGGGGTGAGAGGGGAGGAGTGATGGTGTGAGGGGGTGGGGGGAGTGATGGTGTGAGGGGGTGGGGGGAGTGATGGTGTGAGGAGGTGGGGGGAGTGATGGTGTGAGGAGGTGGGGGGAGTGATGGTGTGAGGGGTGAGAGGGGGGAGTGATGGTGTGAGGGGGTGGGGGGGGAGTGATGGTGTGAGGGGGTGAGAGGGGGGAGTGATGGTGTGAGGGGGTGGGGGGAGTGATGGTGTGAGGGGGTGAGGGGAGGAGTGATGGTGTGAGGAGGTGAGAGGGGGGAGTGATGGTGTGAGGGGGTGAGGGGAGGAGAGATGGTGTGAGGGGGTGAGGGGAGGAGTGATGGTGTGAGAGGGTGCGGGGAGGAGTGATGGTGTGAGAAGGGGGAGTGATGGTGTGAGGAGTGGGGGGAGTGATGGTGTGAGGGGGTGGGGGGAGTGATGGTGTGAGGGGGTGAGAGGGGGGAGTGATGGTGTGAGGGGGTGAGGGGAGGAGAGATGGTGTGAGGGGGTGAGGGGAGGAGTGATGGTGTGAGAGGGTGAGGGGAGGAGTGATGGTGTGAGAAGGGGGAGGTGATGGTGTGAGGAGGTGGGGGGAGTGATGGTGTGAGGGGGTGGGGGGAGTGATGGTGTGAGGGGGTGGGGGGAGTGATGGTGTGAGGGGGTGAGGGAGTGATGGTGTGAGGGGGTGGGGGGAGTGATGGTGTGAGAGGGTGAGAGGGGGGGAGTGATGGTGTGAGGGGGTGAGGGGGGGGAGTGATGGTGTGAGGGGGTGAGGGGGGGGAGTGATGGTGTGAGGGGGTGAGGGGGGGGAGTGATGGTGTGAGGGGGTGAGAGGGGAGGAGTGATGGTGTGAGGGGGTGAGAGGGGAGGAGTGATGGTGTGAGGGGGTGAGAGGGGAGGAGTGATGGTGTGAGGGGGGGAGTGATGGTGTGAGGGGGTGAGAGGGAGGAGTGATGGTGTGAGGGGGTGAGAGGGGAGGAGTGATGGTGTGAGGGGGTGGGGGAGTGATGGTGTGAGGGGGTGAGGGGAGGAGTGATGGTGTGAGGGGGTGGGGGGAGTGATGGTGTGAGGGGGTGGGGGAGTGATGGTGTGAGGGGGTGAGAGGGGAGGAGTGATGGTGTGAGGGGGTGGGGGGAGTGATGGTGTGAGGGGGTGGGGGGAGTGATGGTGTGAGGAGGTGGGGGAGTGATGGTGTGAGGAGGTGGGGGGAGTGATGGTGTGAGGGGGTGAGAGGGGGGAGTGATGGTGTGAGGGGGTGGGGGGAGTGATGGTGTGAGGGGGGAGTGATGGTGTGAGGGGGTGGGGGAGTGATGGGGTGAGGGGGGAGTGATGGTGTGAGGAGGTGGGGGGAGTGATGGTGTGAGGGGGTGGGGGAGTGATGGTGTGAGGGGGGGAGTGATGGTGTGAGGGGGTGGGGGGAGTGATGGTGTGAGGGGGTGGGGGGAGTGATGATGAGAGGGGGTGAGAGGGGAGGAGTGATGGTGTGAGGAGGTGGGGGGAGTGATGGTGTGAGGAGGTGGGGGGAGTGATGGTGTGAGGGGGGGGAGTGTTGGTGTGAGGAGGTGGGGTGAGTGATGGTGTGGGGGGAGTGATGGTGTGAGGAGGTGGGGGGAGTGATGGTGTGAGGGGGTGAGGGGGGGGAGTGATGGTGTGAGGAGGTGGGGTGAGTGATGGTGTGAGGGGGTGGGGGGAGTGATGGTGTGAGGAGGTGGGGGGAGTGATGATGTGAGGGGGTGAGGGGAGTGATGGTGTGAGGAGGTGGGGGGAGTGATGGTGTGAGGAGGTGGGGGGAGTGATGGTGTGAGGAGGTGGGGGGAGTGATGATGTGAGGGGGTGAGAGGGGGGAGTGATGGTGTGAGGGGGTGAGGGGGGGAGTGATGATGTGAGTGGGTGAGAGGGGGGAGTGATGGTGTGAGGGGGGTGAGAGAGAGAGAGGGGAGGAATGGTATGAGGGGATGAGAGAGGGGAGGGATGGCGTGAGGCGGTGAGAGAGAGAGAGAGGGATGGTGTGAGGGAATGAGAGAGAGAGAGGGATGGATGGTGTGAGGGGAATGAGAGAGAGGGGGATGGATGACGCGACGGAGATGCCGTGATGATGAGAGAGATGGTGTGACTGAGAGACAGTGTGAGAGAGGCTGTGTGAGAGTGAGTGTGAGATGGTGTGACTGAGAGACAGTGTGAGAGAGGCTGTGTGAGAGTGAGTGTGAGATGGTGTGACTGAGAGACAGTGTGAGAGAGGCTGTGTGAGAGTGAGTGTGAGATGGTGTGACTGAGAGACAGTGTGAGAGAGGCTGTGTGAGAGTGAGTGTGAGATGGTGTGACTGAGAGACAGTGTGAGAGAGGCTGTGTGAGAGTGAGTGTGAGATGGTGTGACTGAGAGACAGTGTGAGAGAGGCTGTGTGAGAGTGAGTGTGAGATGGTGTGACTGAGAGACAGTGTGAGAGAGGCTGTGTGAGAGTGAGTGTGAGATGGTGTGACTGAGAGACAGTGTGAGAGAGGCTGTGTGAGAGTGAGTGTGAGATGGTGTGACTGAGAGACAGTGTGAGAGAGGCTGTGTGAGAGTGAGTGTGAGATGGTGTGACTGAGAGACAGTGTGAGAGAGGCTGTGTGAGAGTGAGGGTGAGATGGTGTGACTGAGAGACAGTGTGAGAGAGGCTGTGTGAGAGTGAGTGTGAGATGGTGTGACTGAGAGACAGTGTGAGAGAGGCTGTGTGAGAGTGAGTGTGAGATGGTGTGACTGAGAGACAGTGTGAGAGAGGCTGTGTGAGAGTGAGTGTGAGATGGTGTGACTGAGAGACAGTGTGAGAGAGGCTGTGTGAGAGTGAGTGTGAGATGGTGTGACTGAGAGGCTGTGTGAGAGTGAGTGTGAGATGGTGTGACTGAGAGACAGTGTGAGAGAGGCTGTGTGAGAGTGAGTGTGAGATGGTGTGACTGAGAGACAGTGTGAGAGAGGCTGTGTGAGAGTGAGTGTGAGATGGTGTGACTGAGAGGCTGTGTGAGAGTGAGTGTGAGATGGTGTGACTGAGAGACAGTGTGAGAGAGGCTGTGTGAGAGTGAGTGTGAGATGGTGTGACTGAGAGTGTGAGAGAGGCTGTGTGAGAGTGAGTGTGAGATGGTGTGACTGAGAGACAGTGTGAGAGAGGCTGTGTGAGAGTGAGTGTGAGATGGTGTGACTGAGACTGTGAGAGAGGCTGTGTGAGAGTGAGTGTGAGATGGTGTGACTGAGAGACAGTGTGAGAGAGGCTGTGTGAGAGTGAGTGTGAGATGGAGTGACTGAGAGACAGTGTGAGAGAGGCTGTGTGAGAGTGAGTGTGAGATGGTGTGACTGAGAGACAGTGTGAGAGAGGCTGTGTGAGAGTGAGTGTGAGATGGTGTGACTGAGAGACAGTGTGAGAGAGGCTGTGTGAGAGTGAGTGTGAGATGGTGTGACTGAGAGACAGTGTGAGAGAGGCTGTGTGAGAGTGAGTGTGAGATGGTGTGACTGAGAGACAGTGTGAGAGAGGCTGTGTGAGAGTGAGTGTGAGATGGTGTGACTGAGAGACAGTGTGAGAGAGGCTGTGTGAGAGTGAGTGTGAGATGGAGTGACTGAGAGACAGTGTGAGAGAGGCTGTGTGAGAGTGAGTGTGAGATGGTGTGACTGAGAGACAGTGTGAGAGAGGCTGTGTGAGAGTGAGGGTGAGATGGTGTGACTGAGAGACAGTGTGAGAGAGGCTGTGTGAGAGTGAGTGTGAGATGGTGTGACTGAGAGACAGTGTGAGAGAGGCTGTGTGAGAGTGAGTGTGAGATGGTGTGACTGAGAGACAGTGTGAGAGAGGCTGTGTGAGAGTGAGTGTGAGATGGTGTGACTGAGAGACAGTGTGAGAGAGGCTGTGTGAGAGTGAGTGTGAGATGGTGTGACTGAGAGGCTGTGTGAGAGTGAGTGTGAGATGGTGTGACTGAGAGACAGTGTGAGAGAGGCTGTGTGAGAGTGAGTGTGAGATGGTGTGACTGAGAGACAGTGTGAGAGAGGCTGTGTGAGAGTGAGTGTGAGATGGTGTGACTGAGAGGCTGTGTGAGAGTGAGTGTGAGATGGTGTGACTGAGAGACAGTGTGAGAGAGGCTGTGTGAGAGTGAGTGTGAGATGGTGTGACTGAGAGTGTGAGAGAGGCTGTGTGAGAGTGAGTGTGAGATGGTGTGACTGAGAGACAGTGTGAGAGAGGCTGTGTGAGAGTGAGTGTGAGATGGTGTGACTGAGACTGTGAGAGAGGCTGTGTGAGAGTGAGTGTGAGATGGTGTGACTGAGAGACAGTGTGAGAGAGGCTGTGTGAGAGTGAGTGTGAGATGGAGTGACTGAGAGACAGTGTGAGAGAGGCTGTGTGAGAGTGAGTGTGAGATGGTGTGACTGAGAGACAGTGTGAGAGAGGCTGTGTGAGAGTGAGTGTGAGATGGTGTGACTGAGAGACAGTGTGAGAGAGGCTGTGTGAGAGTGAGTGTGAGATGGTGTGACTGAGAGACAGTGTGAGAGAGGCTGTGTGAGAGTGAGTGTGAGATGGTGTGACTGAGAGACAGTGTGAGAGAGGCTGTGTGAGAGTGAGTGTGAGATGGTGTGACTGAGAGACAGTGTGAGAGAGGCTGTGTGAGAGTGAGTGTGAGATGGTGTGACTGAGAGACAGTGTGAGAGAGGCTGTGTGAGAGTGAGTGTGAGATGGAGTGACTGAGAGACAGTGTGAGAGAGGCTGTGTGAGAGTGAGTGTGAGATGGTGTGACTGAGAGACAGTGTGAGAGAGGCTGTGTGAGAGTGTGTGTGAGATGGTGTGACTGAGAGACAGTGTGAGAGAGGCTGTGTGAGAGTGAGTGTGAGATGGTGTGACTGAGAGACAGTGTGAGAGAGGCTGTGTGAGAGTGAGTGTGAGATGGTGTGACTGAGAGACAGTGTGAGAGAGGCTGTGTGAGAGTGAGTGTGAGATGGTGTGACTGAGAGACAGTGTGAGAGAGGCTGTGTGAGAGTGAGTGTGAGATGGTGTGACTGAGACTGTGAGAGAGGCTGTGTGAGAGTGAGTGTGAGATGGTGTGACTGAGAGACAGTGTGAGAGAGGCTGTGTGAGAGTGAGTGTGAGATGGAG
>NW_027310181.1:160000-168716 GCF_047496795.1 Chiloscyllium punctatum | reverse complement strand
TTTGGCCGCTTCCCACGGTTCGAAATGCACGAAAATCGGACTGAACACGGGGGAGGCTCCCCCCTCCAAAACGAGACCATCGGCAGAATCGACGGGTCAAACCCGGCGAGCTACCCGGGTTAGAAGCCTCAGAGTCGGGTTGAGCAGTCACGTTCACTCCCATCCCCTTTTGGACCTCTTCCCACCGTTGGAAATGCACGAAAATCGGCCTGTACACGGGGGAGGGTCCGCCCTCGAAGGCGGGACCGTCGGCAGAACCGCGGGTCAAACCCGGCTGAGCTACCCGGCTTACAAGTCTCAAAGCCGGGGTTGAGCAGTCACGTCCACCCCCATTCCTTTTGGACCACTTCCCACGGTTGGAAATGCACGAAATCGGCCTGTACACGGGAGAGGCACCCGCCTCGAAGACGAGACCGTCGGCAGAACCGCCGGGTCAAACCCGGCTGAGCTACCCGGCTCGGAAGCGCCAAAGTCGGTATGAGCAGTCACGTTCACTCCCATCCCCTTTTGGACCGCTTCCCACGGTACGAAATGCATGAAAATCGGCCTGTACACGGGGGAGGCACCCGCCTCGAAGACGAGACCGTCGGCAGAACCGCCGGGTCAAACCCGGCTGAGCTACCCGGCTTACAAGTCTCAAAGTCGGGTTGAGCAGTCACATTCACTCCCATCGACTTTTGGGCAACTTCCCACGGTTCGAAATGCACAAAATTCGGCCTGAACACGGGGGACGCTCCCCCCTCGAAGGCGAGGCCGTCGGCAGAACCGCCGGGTCAAACCCGGCTGAGCTACCCGGCTTAAAAGTCTCAAAGTCGGTATGAGCAGTCACATTCACCCCCATTCCCTTTTGGACCACTTCCCACCGTTGGAAATGCACGAAAATCGGCCTGTACACGGGGGAGGCACCGGCCTCGAAGACGAGACCGTCGGCAGAACCGCCGGATCAAACCCGGCCGAGCTACCCGGGTTAGAAGCCTCAGAGTCGGGTTGAGCAGTCACATTCACCCCCATCCCCTTTTGAACCTCTTCCCACCGTTGGAAATGCACGAAAATCGGCCTGTACACGGGGGAGGCCCCCCTCTCGAAGACGAGACCGTCGGCAGACCCGCCGGATCAAACCCGGCCGAGCTACACGGCTTACAAGTCTCGATGTCGGTATGAGCAGTCACGTCCACCCCCATTCCCTTTTGGACCACTTCCCACGGTACGAAATGCATGAAAATCGGCCTGTACACGGGGGAGGGAGCCGCCTCGAAGACGAGACCGTCGGCAGAACCGCCGGATCAAACCCGGCTGAGCTACCAGGCTCGGAAGCGCCAAAGTCGGTATGAGCAGTCACATTCACTCCCATCCCCTTTTGGGCCGCTTCCCACGGTTCGAAATGCACGAAAATCGGACTGAACACGGGGGAGGCTCCCCCCTCCAAAACGAGACCATCGGCAGAATCGACGGGTCAAACCCGGCCGAGCTACCCGGGTTAGAAGCCTCAGAGTCGGGTTGAGCAGTCACGTTCACTCCCATCCCCTTTTGGACCTCTTCCCACCGTTGGAAATGCACGAAAATCGGCCTGTACACGGGGGAGGGTCCGCCCTCGAAGGCGGGACCGTCGGCAGAACCGCCGGGTCAAACCCGGCTGAGCTACCCGGCTTACAAGTCTCAAAGCCGGGTTGAGCAGTCACGTCCACCCCCATTCCCTTTTGGACCACTTCCCACGGTTGGAAATGCACGAAAATCGGCCTGTACACGGGAGAGGCACCCGCCTCGAAGACGAGACCGTCGGCAGAACCGCCGGGTCAAACCCGGCTGAGCTACCCGGCTCGGAAGCGCCAAAGTCGGTATGAGCAGTCACGTTCACTCCCATCCCCTTTTGGACCGCTTCCCACGGTACGAAATGCATGAAAATCGGCCTGTACACGGGGGAGGCACCCGCCTCGAAGACGAGACCGTCGGCAGAACCGCCGGGTCAAACCCGGCTGAGCTACCCGGCTTACAAGTCTCAAAGTCGGGTTGAGCAGTCACATTCACTCCCATCGACTTTTGGGCAACTTCCCACGGTTCGAAATGCACAAAATTCGGCCTGAACACGGGGGACGCTCCCCCCTCGAAGGCGAGGCCGTCGGCAGAACCGCCGGGTCAAACCCGGCTGAGCTACCCGGCTTAAAAGTCTCAAAGTCGGTATGAGCAGTCACATTCACCCCCATTCCCTTTTGGACCACTTCCCACGGTTGGAAATGCATGAAAATCGGCCTGGACACGGGGGAGGCTCCCCCCTCGATGACGAGACCGTCGGCAGAACCGCCGGAACAAACCCGGCTGAGCTACCCGGCTTACAAGTCTCAAAGTCGGTATGAGCAGACACGTCCACCCCCATTCCCTTTTGGACCACTTCCCACCGTTGGAAATGCACGAAAATCGGCCTGTACACGGGGGAGGCACCGGCCTCGAAGACGAGACCGTCGGCAGAACCGCCGGATCAAACCCGGCCGAGCTACCCGGGTTAGAAGCCTCAGAGTCGGGTTGAGCAGTCACATTCACCCCCATCCCCTTTTGAACCTCTTCCCACCGTTGGAAATGCACGAAAATCGGCCTGTACACGGGGGAGGCCCCCCTCTCGAAGACGAGACCGTCGGCAGACCCGACGGATCAAACCCGGCCGAGCTACACGGCTTACAAGTCTCGATGTCGGTATGAGCAGTCACGTCCACCCCCATTCCCTTTTGGACCACTTCCCACGGTACGAAATGCATGAAAATCGGCCTGTACACGGGGGAGGGAGCCGCCTCGAAGACGAGACCGTCGGCAGAACCGCCGGATCAAACCCGGCTGAGCTACCAGGCTCGGAAGCGCCAAAGTCGGTATGAGCAGTCACATTCACTCCCATCCCCTTTTGGGCCGCTTCCCACGGTTCGAAATGCACGAAAATCGGACTGAACACGGGGGAGGCTCCCCCCTCCAAAACGAGACCATCGGCAGAATCGACGGGTCAAACCCGGCCGAGCTACCCGGGTTAGAAGCCTCAGAGTCGGGTTGAGCAGTCACGTTCACTCCCATCCCCTTTTGGACCTCTTCCCACCGTTGGAAATGCACGAAAATCGGCCTGTACACGGGGGAGGGTCCGCCCTCGAAGGCGGGACCGTCGGCAGAACCGCCGGGTCAAACCCGGCTGAGCTACCCGGCTTACAAGTCTCAAAGCCGGGTTGAGCAGTCACGTCCACCCCCATTCCCTTTTGGACCACTTCCCACGGTTGGAAATGCACGAAAATCGGCCTGTACACGGGAGAGGCACCCGCCTCGAAGACGAGACCGTCGGCAGAACCGCCGGGTCAAACCCGGCTGAGCTACCCGGCTCGGAAGCGCCAAAGTCGGTATGAGCAGTCACGTTCACTCCCATCCCCTTTTGGACCGCTTCCCACGGTACGAAATGCATGAAAATCGGCCTGTACACGGGGGAGGCACCCGCCTCGAAGACGAGACCGTCGGCAGAACCGCCGGATCAAACCCGGCCGAGCTACCCGGGTTAGAAGCCTCAGAGTCGGGTTGAGCAGTCACATTCACTCCCATCCCCTTTTGAACCTCTTCCCACCGTTGGAAATGCACGAAAATCGGCCTGTACACGGGGGAGGCTCCCCCCTCGAAGGCGAGACCGTCGGCAGAACCGCCGGGTCAAACCCGGCTGAGCTACCCGGCTTAAAAGTCTCAAAGTCGGGTTGAGCAGTCACATTCACTCCCATCGACTTTTGGGCAACTTCCCACCGTTGCAAATGCATGAAAATCGGCCTGTACACGGGGGAGGCTCCGCCCTCGAAGGCGAGACCGACGGCAGAACCGCCGGGTCAAACCCGGCCGGGCTACCCGGGTTAGAAGCCTCAGAGTCGGGTTGAGCAGTCGCATTCACCCCCATCCCCTTTTGAACCTCTTCCCACCGTTGGAAATGCACGAAAATCGGCCTGTACACGGGGGAGGCACCGGCCTCGAAGACGAGACCGTCGGCAGAACCGCCGGATCAAACCCGGCCGAGCTACCCGGGTTAGAAGCCTCAGAGTCGGGTTGAGCAGTCACATTCACTCCCATCCCCTTTTGAACCTCTTCCCACCGTTGGAAATGCACGGAAATCGGCCTGTACACGGGGGAGGCTCCCCCCTCGAAGGCGAGACCGTCGGCAGAACCGCCGGGTCAAACCCGGCTGAGCTACCCGGCTTACAAGTCTCGAAGTCGGGTTGAGCAGTCACATTCACTCCCATCCCCTTTTGGGCAACTTCCCACCGTTGCAAATGCATGAAAATCGGCCTGTACACGGGGGAGGGAGCCGCCTCGAAGACGAGACCGTCCGCAGAACCGCCGGATCAAACCCGGCTGAGCTACCAGGCTCGGAAGCGCCAAAGTCGGTATGAGCAGTCACATTCACTCCCATCCCCTTTTGGGCCACTTCCCACGGTTCGAAATGCACGAAAATCGGACTGAACACGGGGGAGGCTCCCCCCTCCAAAACGAGACCATCGGCAGAATCGACGGGTCAAACCCGGCCGAGCTACCCGGGTTAGAAGCCTCAGAGTCGGGTTGAGCAGTCACGTTCACTCCCATCCCCTTTTGGACCTCTTCCCACCGTTGGAAATGCACGAAAATCGGCCTGTACACGGGGGAGGGTCCGCCCTCGAAGGCGGGACCGTCGGCAGAACCGCCGGGTCAAACCCGGCTGAGCTACCCGGCTTACAAGTCTCAAAGCCGGGTTGAGCAGTCACGTCCACCCCCATTCCCTTTTGGACCACTTCCCACGGTTGGAAATGCACGAAAATCGGCCTGGACACGGGGGAGGCTCCCCCCTCGATGACGAGACCGTCGGCAGAACCGCCGGGTCAAACCCGGCCGAGCTATCCGGGTTAGAAGCCTCAAAGTCGGGTTGAGCAGTCACGTCCACCCCCATCCCCTTTTGGACCACTTCCCACGGTTCGAAATGCACGAAAATCGGCCTGTACACGGGGGAGGCACCCGCCTCGAAGACGAGACCGTCGGCAGACCCGCCGGATCAAACCCGGCCGAGCTACACGGCTTACAAGTCTCAATGTCGGTATGAGCAGTCACGTCCACCCCTATTCCATTTTGGACCACTTCCCACGGTACGAAATGCATGAAAATCGGCCTGTACACGGGGGAGGCACCCGCCTCGAAGACGAAACCGTCGGCAGAACCGCCGGGTCAAACCCGGCTGAGCTACCCGGCTCGGAAGCGCCAAAGTCGGGTTGAGCAGTCACATTCACTCCCATCGACTTTTGGGCAACTTCCCACGGTTCGAAATGCACAAAATTCGGCCTGAACACGGGGGACGCTCCCCCCTCGAAGGCGAGACCGTCGGCAGAACCGCCGGGTCAAACCCGGCTGAGCTACCCGGGTCGGAAGCGCCAAGGTCGGTATGAGCAGTCACATTCACTCCCATCCCCTTTTGGACCGCTTCCCACGGTTTGAAATGCACGAAAATCGGCCTGTACACGGGGGAGGCTCCGCCCTCGAAGGCGAGACCGACGGCAGAACCGCCGGGTCAAACCCGGCCGGGCTACCCGGGTTAGAAGCCTCAGAGTCGGGTTGAGCAGTCACATTCACCCCCATCCCCTTTTGAACCTCTTCCCACCGTTGGAAATGCACGAAAATCGGCCTGTACACGGGGGAGGCGCCCCTCTCGAAGGCGAGACCGACGGCAGAACCGCCGGGTCAAACCCGGCCGAGCTACCCGGGTTAGAAGCCTCAGAGTCGGGTTGAGCAGTCACATTCACCCCCATCCCCTTTTGAACCTCTTCCCACCGTTGGAAATGCACGAAAATCGGCCTGTACACGGGGGAGGCCCCCCTCTCGAAGACGAGACCGTCGGCAGACCCGCCGGATCAAACCCGGCCGAGCTACACGGCTTACAAGTCTCGATGTCGGTATGAGCAGTCACGTCCACCCCCATTCCCTTTTGGACCACTTCCCACGGTACGAAATGCATGAAAATCGGCCTGTACACGGGGGAGGCACCCGCCTCGAAGACGAGACCGTCGGCAGAACCGCCGGGTCAAACCCGGCTGAGCTACCCGGCTCGGAAGCGCCAAAGTCGGGTTGAGCAGTCACATTCACCCCCATCCCCTTTTGGGCCACTTCCCACGGTTCGAAATGCATGAAAATCGGCCTGTACACGGGGGACGCTCCCCCCTCGAAGGCGAGGCAGTCGGCAGAACCGCCGGGTCAAACCCGGCTGAGCTACCCGGGTTAGATGCCTCAAAGTCGGGTTGAGCAGTCACATTCACCCCCATCCCCTTTCGGCCCCCTTCCCACGGTTGGAAATGCATGAAAATCGGCCTGTACACGGTGGGCGCTCCCCCCTCGAAGGTGAGACCTTCGGCAGAACCGCCGGGTCAAATCCTGCCGAGCTACCCGCGTTAGAGGTCTCAATGTCGGCTTCAGCAGTCACATTCAATCCCATTCCCGTTTGGACCTCTTCCCGCCGATGGAAATGCACAAAATTCGGCCTGAACACGCGGGGCGCTCCCCCCTCGAAGGCGAGACCGTCGCCAGAACCGCCGGGTCAAATCCGGCTGAGCTACCCGCGTTACAGGTCTCAAAGTCGGGTTGAGCAGTCACGTTCACCCCCATCCCCTTTCGGACCCCTTCCCACGGTTGGAAATGCATGAAAATCGGCCTGTACACGGTGGGCGCTCCCCCCTCGAAGGTGAGACCTTCGGCAGAACCGCCGGGTCAAATCCGGCCGAGCTACCCGCGTTAGAGGTCTCAATGTCGGCTTCAGCAGTCACATTCAATCCCATTCCCGTTTGGACCTCTTCCCGCCGATGGAAATGCACAAAATTCGGCCTGAACACGCGGGACGCTCCCCCCTCGAAGGTGAGACCTTCGGCAGAACCGCCGGGTCAAATCCGGCCGAGCTACCCGCGTTAGAGGTCTCAATGTCGGCTTCAGCAGTCACATTCAATCCCATTCCCGTTTGGACCTCTTCCCGCCGATGGAAATGCACAAAATTCGGCCTGAACACGCGGGACGCTCCCCCCTCGAAGGCGAGACCGTCGCCAGAACCGCCGGGTCAAATCCGGCTGAGCTACCCGCGTTACAGGTCTCAAAGTCGGGTTGAGCAGTCACGTTCACCCCCATCCCCTTTCGGACCCCTTCCCACGGTTGGAAATGCATGAAAATCGGCCTGTACACGGTGGGCGCTCCCCCCTCGAAGGTGAGACCTTCGGCAGAACCGCCGGGTCAAATCCGGCCGAGCTACCCGCGTTAGAGGTCTCAATGTCGGCTTCAGCAGTCACATTCAATCCCATTCCCGTTTGGACCTCTTCCCGCCGATGGAAATGCACAAAATTCGGCCTGAACACGCGGGACGCTCCCCCCTCGAAGGTGAGACCTTCGGCAGAACCGCCGGGTCAAATCCGGCCGAGCTACCCGCGTTAGAGGTCTCAATGTCGGCTTCAGCAGTCACATTCAGTCCCATTCCCGTTTGGACCTCTTCCCGCCGATGGAAATGCACAAAATTCGGCCTGAACACGCGGGACGCTCCCCCCTCGAAGGCGAGACCGTCGCCAGAACCGCCGGGTCAAATCCGGCCGAGCTACCCGCGTTAGAGGTCTCAATGTCGGCTTCAGCAGTCACATTCAATCCCATTCCCTTTTGGAACACTTCCCGCCGTTAACAATGCACGATATTCGGCCTGAACACGCGGGACGCTCCCCCCTCGAAGGTGAGACCTTCGGCAGAACCGCCGGGTCAAATCCGGCCGAGCTACCCGCGTTAGAGGTCTCAATGTCGGCTTCAGCAGTCACATTCAATCCCATTCCCGTTTGGACCTCTTCCCGCCGATGGAAATGCACAAAATTCGGCCTGAACACGCGGGGCGCTCCCCCCTCGAAGGCGAGACCGTCGCCAGAACCGCCGGGTCAAATCCGGCTGAGCTACCCGCGTTACAGGTCTCAAAGTCGGCTTCAGCAGTCACATTCAATCCCATTCCCTTTTGGAACACTTCCCGCCGTTAACAATGCACGATATTCGGACTGAACACGGGGGCCGGTCCGCCCTCGAAGTCAACACCGTCCGCAGAACCGCCGGGGCAAATCCGGCTGAGCTACCCCGCCCCCGAACACTCAAAGTCCCTCTGAAGCCTTGCATTCGCCTCCTTGGAAAATTGACGTCAAACATTACCAAAATCGGGGGCACGAGCACTAAAGCTAAGTCTCACCCTTTCCCTATCCCTAACCAGGAACCGAACGCCCACCCTCAGCCTCACACCAACGCCGGTGCCACTCCAGACAGACACACCCTTCAAAACCACACCCATCCGGCCATGCAACTCAAAAAGGGTCCAAATTCAGAAACACCCCCTTCAAAAGGCACTCCATCCTCGGCCACACCACCGGGACATGCTCCCCTCGGCGATAATTAAGCCCCCACCACTATTTGAAGCCAACTGCAGCCGCAACTCGAACGGAGAAATCAGTAACCAATTCAAAAATGCGCTTGGTTACTGATTTCTACTGAGCCGAAAAAATTCTAAGTGTCGGTGGTTACTGATTTGTACCGACCCGAAAATATTCTAAGTGTCAGTGGTTACTGATTTATACCAAGTCGAAAATATTCTAAGTGTCAGTGGTTACTGATTTATACCGACTCGAAAAAATTCTAAGTGTCGGTGGTTACTGATTTATACCAACTCGAAAAAATTCTAAGTGTCGGTGGTTACTGA
>NW_027310181.1:150000-152500 GCF_047496795.1 Chiloscyllium punctatum | reverse complement strand
TCCGACGCCGGAGGGCTCCGGAGTCTGAACTTAGGGGGACAAAGAGGACGGGTCCTCTGCGACACCCCAGCCGCGCTCTCGCCAGCCAAGGCGAGTGCGATTGATTGCCAAACGACCCTCAGACAGGCGTGGCCCCGGGAAGAACCCGGGGCCGCAAAGTGCGTTCAAAGTGTCGATGATCAATGTGTCCTGCAATTCACATTAATTCTCGCAGCTAGCTGCGTTCGTCATCGACGCACGAGCCGAGTGATCCACCGTCAAGAGTTGTCTGAGTTTGTTTTAGGTCTCTCCCTCGCCAGAGGAAAGCGACCCGGACCGCACATACGCTCCCCACCTTGAGCTACAGCCACCTGCACGCCGGCGTGCGGGCGGAGCAGGGTGGCGTGAAGCGATGGGGAGCACCATCCTGGTGCGGCCCGCAGAAACATACGTCTATTGGGGGGAGGAGGACAGGGCGCCCAAGAGGCGATGCGTGCCCCAACGCACCGCAGCGACGGAGGCAGGATCACCGCCACCATGTCGCCCGCCTAGTATCACGAGGCGTGCAGCAGCTTTGCCCTAGGAAAAGCAGAGGCGGGAACGGGCACCGGCCATCGGTTCGGCAGCGTCACTGACGCGTGCACGTGGCGGCGTGTCGGCGAGCGGACTTCCTGCGAGGAGGCGGGGGCGGCACTCGCCCGAGCAGACGCCCGCCCGGCCCAGCCACCGCCGAGGTGGACTGGGAGTCGCGGCAACGGCTCGTCATACTCGTTCCCACACTCACAGCGCAGCTTGCCCGCAAGCCACCGACCACCGATCGACGCCAGGCGCCCCGACCGAGAGCGGGATCGCTCGTTCGCCCTGCTGGCAGTTCGCTCGGGATCACTACTGCACGGAGCTCGGAGACCGACGGGCGGCAACTCGAGAGTCTTTAAACCACCACCCCCATCCCGCAAGTGCAAAGAGGCTGTATACGCACAGACGGGTGAGGGGAATAGGTACCCCGTCGGGTTTGAAGGGAGCGTGACTAGATAGCAACGATGTAAACCCAGCCGATTTGGGAGCGAAAGACCGGCGCCTGCATCACCGGCTTCGTTTCCCGTGGCTGGAGAGTACACCGAAACCCTCCGTCTGTCGCGAGCTCCCGACGACGCGGTGCCGCCAAGCAGCAGGGCCGGACCTGGTGTGGCTCCCCTCGTCGATCACAGACCGGTCGGCACTACTGACGAGACGGTGGAACGGGCTTCGCCCCTTGTGACGAAGGGTGATGCGAACCCGCCCGCCCGCGTGCGTTCGGGGTGGACTCGGCAAACGGAGATTTGAAATCGGAAAGTGTCCTCCTGCCCCGCGCAGGTAGGCGCCCAACAGTTGGGGGGGTTTGGCGGTGACCACGGCTGCAGGGCCTGCTACCCCGACGAGCTCTCCTGCTGGCCCCGAAACCACCCCCGCGAGACAAGTTGAAACGGAAACGGGCGTACCCCCAAGCCGACGATCCTTTCTTATTTGTTACTTTTTTTTTCACTTGCTCGAGTTGTGGGGATTTGGCGGTGACCACGGCTGCAGGGCCTGCTACCCCGACGAGCTCTCCTGCTGGCCCCGAAACCACCCTCGCGAGACAAGTTGAAACGGAAACGGGCGTACCCCCAAGCCGACGATCCTTTCTTATTTGTTACTTTTTTTTTTCACTTGCTCGAGTTGTGGGGGTTTGGCGGTGACCACGGCTGCAGGGCCTGCTACCCCGACGAGCTCTCCTGCTGGCCCCGAAACCACCCTCGCGAGACAAGTTGAAACGGAAACGGGCGTACCCCCAAGCCGACGATCCTTTCTTATTTGTTACTTTTTTTTTTCACTTGCTCGAGTTGTGGGGGTTTGGCGGTGACCACGGCTGCAGGGCCTGCTACCCCGACGAGCTCTCCTGCTGGCCCCGAAACCACCCTCGCGAGACAAGTTGAAACGGAAACGGGCGTACCCCCAAGCCGACAGAGATGCTTTCGCTCCTGTTACTTTTTTTTTTCACTTGCTCGAGTTGGGGGGGTTTGGCGGTGACCACGGCTGCAGGGCCTGCTACCCCGACGAGCTCTCCTGCTGGCCCCGAAACCACCCTCGCGAGACAAGTTGAAACGGGCGTACCCCCAAGCCGACAGAGATCCTTTCGTACTTGAACCAACACAAAGTTTGTCACGTTTTATTTTTTACGAGTGATCGACCGTCAAGATTTGTCTCTGAGTTTGCTTAAGGTCTCTCCCTCGCCAGAGGAAAGCCACCCGGACCGCACATACACTCCCCACCTTTAGCAGCAGCCACCTGCACGCCGGCGTGCGGGCGGAGCAGGGTGGCGTGAAGCTGTGGGGAGCACCAGCCTGGTGCGGCCCGCAGAGACATACATCTATTGGTTGAAAAAAAAACAGGGCGCCCAAGAGGCGATGCGTGCCCCAACGCACCGCAGCGACGGAGGCAGGATCACCGCCACCATGTCGCCCGCGGAGTATCACGAGGCGTGCAGCAGCTTTGCCCTAGGAAA